>NC_137971.1:87172501-87356827 GCF_963924665.1 Micromys minutus
TCCAGCTTATTTTTAGGAAACCCGAGTGAAGGGGAAAGCAAGAACGGGGCTTGTTTCTGAAAACAAAGAGTTAGGGAATAGAATACCGTTGGGCCTGTGTCTCTCGCTCCATCTCTACTCGTCTCTTCTTGTGAACCTGCCCTTTGACGTCGCAGAATAGGCCCGTCCGTATGCAGACAATATGGGTTTTGACTTTTAAGTCTTAACAGCTTCAGCTCAAAGAACTAACCCAACTTTTGGTCTTCAGCCCAACATTGCTATTAGGGAGACTCTTTGACCTTGCTTGGGTCACTGCTCCTGGAGCCACCGTGCCATGAGGAGTAGAATTGCATAAGAACTGGCTGTCCTCCACATGAGCACATGAATAACCTGAGTGATGGATGGGAGAGGTGTAGTCAGAGAGGGAGAGAAGGGAAACTGCATTTGCTTATTGTAGTGACTGTGAACCTTGGCATCAAGTATAAAGATGCCAAAAGAAGCACGTGACACTGTTGGCTACCTTCAAGAGAAACATGAAGAAGGATGAGGTGCCATCATGCCAGCCAGCAGAAATCTCAGCCTCAGCACCACTTCTGCTTGTTCATTTGACTGGCCTAGACAGGGCTGGGTTATCCTAGGCCATTAGGTCAGTTGCTTCCAGTCCTCTTAACAGGGTCACTTGGATCACCTCTAGATAAATATTCAAGGTCAAGACTAATCCTTCTTGGGCATGGCTTGTGCACTGTTTTTTGTTTTGTTTTGTTGTTGTTGTTGTTTTAAGATTGGTTTATTTATTATGTATACAGCATTCTGCCTGCACGTATGTCTGCAGGCCAGAAGAGGGCACCAGATGTCATTACAGATGGTTGTGGGCCATCATGTGGTTGCTGGGAATTGAACTTGAGACCTCTGGCAGAGCAGCCAGTGCTCTTAACCTCTGAGTTGTCTCTCCAGCCCAGGTTGTGCACTGCTATATTGTTCTAGGAGTTATTGAGACAGCCTGATGAAGAATGAGCTCAGGTTTTGAGGGAAGGCTCGAGATGCATGGTCCCTTGATTTGTCTGTGTCTGAGGCCTTGGCTCTGTCTTTAATACAGCAGTCTGATCTATAGCAACTGAAAGAGAAGGTGAAAGGCAGGCCCTGCCAAAGGCTCTGTAGTCAATACAAGCAAGATAAAAGTGCCAAAGCAATCTTAGACAGAGGTATGGTTTACACTAATCTCCTTGGCCTTGGCTCCCTGCGTCAGCTGTGCCCATCCCACAACAAAAGCTCTTCGGTCTCCTGCAGGTCAACCTATATCTCTCCAAGGGTGAGGCTCATGAACAAACATTAGAATTTCTTGAAATAAGGAAGGAGCCAGGCAGAGGTGTATGTAGGGAGTTGTTATGTTAAGGTTCAGCCTTGGCTCCTGGCTGAGGCTGAATTTCTGTACCAGGTAAAGTTTAGGACGTTTCTTAGAACAGAATCTGAAAATTTCGAAATAAAGAGAAAATATCCAGATGATTTTATTAGTGGGGCATCAGGGTCAGCTTATTCCTTATGCAAAAGGATTTTTGATAGTGATGTCCCAAGCCACAGCGGTAGGAATTGGAGCTTTATTTGTCTTCTTTTTAGAGATTTAAGTCCAGAAGCAGGAGGATCAGGAGTTCGAGACCAGCTCCAGTTTCAGAGCAAGTTCGGGGATACATGAAACTGTCTTTATAAAAATCCAAATGGACAGGGCTGCTTCACAAGGTCACTCAAGAGCCCAGCATCCTTCTTCCATCTTCTTTCTCTGCATTTCTTACAGTGTTCTACTTATCTCCATGGGACACAAGATCCCAGCTGTGGGAAGAGGAGAGGACAGTAAGCCCTGGACAAGCAATTTTTTTTTTATGCATGGAGATGGAACTATACGATCTTTTCTGCTTACCCACGAGTCATTAACCTACCTCTGCCCTTTGAAAATGGGCTAAGTAGCCATGTGCAGGAGAAAGGGCAAGACCTGGGTCAGAGGTACTACTAGCAGGCAGGATTCCCCAGAAGGAGGCAATCAACCTTAGATCTGCAGAGAGAATGAGAATTGGGACATAGACTTTAGCCACTGTCACCAAGATGCATGCCCCTTAGTTGCCCTTTCTGGCTGACACTGAATCAGCAGCCTGTCCTCCAGGTGGATCCGTCGGCTTGGTTTGGGCATGTCTAGTGCAGGCTCTGAGTGGTAGCTGATCATGACCTCCAGCCCTAACAGGACTCAGATAGCTCTGTGACTCATCATAAGAGGTGGCCCAAATACAGGGACACAAAGCCTGACTTGGAGGGGCCCAGACAAGCCCTGGGTAGCACCAACGACAGAGAAATGTGGGCTTCTAGAATGATGGCTCTTTTCCCAAAATTTGTATCACTTAGGATTTGGCAGAGCCCCTCAGAAAGCTTGGGTGTTGGGTGAAAGGAATCCCTTTGGTCTCTTGCATCACGAGTCAGAGATAGGACAAGAAGACCCTACCAGAAACTAGGGAAGGAAGGAATAAGTTAGGTGGGTGTGCCTTGGAGCCTGCTGGCCCCACATACCGCAGCCCCTGCCTGCAGCACTGGGGAGGACTGTTTCTGAGATGTGAGTGCTGTTGGGACATGTGGCTGTAGCTTGGAGGGGACCACCTGTGTGTGGGTGTGTTCACTCTGGTGAGCTTGTCAGGCAAACGTCTGTTCTCCGGGAGTGAGTCACGGTGCTTACTCCATGGACCAGTCCATGGGAGTCTATGCAGCTCGTGGACCAGCTCTAGCCTCAGGAGCATTTGGCAACATCTGGCCTCTCAGACCCAGCCCAGGATCACTGGAGGGCTCCAGTCATCAATGGACAGGGTGGCAGGAACAAGAAAAGGCAACTTCTCATGGTGCAGAAGGGGAGTTTAGGGCAAGTCTCTACAGCATCAGGTGATGCAGGAGCTCAGTGGCTTGGTGTTTAGAGTCTCAGAGGTGACCGTTGGGGTTCCAGTGACCTTCGGTGAGAAGCTCTGAAGAATAGAAGCTACATGAATGCATCCATTTGAAGACTGGACATCACCTCAGCTTTTAAGAAGCCCATTAGCTCCCCCTCAGCAACTTAGAGACCTTGGTTGTAATCAATTCTCAGAACAAGCTAGTTGACTAGATACATCAAAGAGCAGTGGGGAATCAGTGGAGGGCAAAGGCGGCAATGCATGGAAGGCAAAGTCAAGTTCAGAATCTCGGACACAGTCGGACTGCAGAGCCCTCATCTGACCTCTCTGATCCATTGCTCCTCCAAGTCAGGGGCTCGGGAGAGATGCTGTGCATGCTTCTAGCTTAATAGTTTTCCTTTCATCTATTCTGGTCACACAAATGATTATACAAATAACGATGCAATTAACTAGATCATTGTGATAAGCACTGTGGAAAAATGGTTGTACCAGGGAGATCTACCTTAGTCTTGCAGAGACAGGCCACCCTGTTGTTAAATCCCAGACCTCAGGGGTGAGCAAGAGGTTGTCCAAATGAGGAGAAGAAGAAGTGCATTCCGGTCCAGAAATTTCTGCAAGCCTGGAGCTAGCCAGGCAGCGCTTCGAACAACCTGACACAGAGCAATAAATTGCATCATGGAAGGAAGGAGGGGGTGGCAGTGGTGGCGAGAACATGTCAGAAATCAAGTAGGACCTGCAGAGGTTAGGGGTGGGGGTTGCTTGCTCCAAAGTACAACAGGAAGCCACTACAGGTTTGAAGGTTGACAAATTCTGGTTTTAAAGTATCTCCTGGTCGTGTGCTGAGGTATAACCTCAAAGTGGCTCAAAGTGAATTCAAGGTGCCAATAGCAGGTCTTGCAGTCATGTGGGAGAAGTCATGGTCCCTGAACTAGGGCAGTAGCAGTGACCAGAATTAAGAGCGTCACGAAGCCCTTCTGACGGGCAGAGGGCACAGTTTAGTTGATAGAGTACATTCTCGAAGCCCTGGGTTCAGTCCTCAGGGTTGCATAAACTGGACACAGTCTCATCTGTCTGTAATTTCAGTACTCAGGAGGTGGAGGCAGGAGATCATTTAAGATTTAAGGATATCCTTGCTTACATAATGAATTTCAGACCAGTTCCAATCGTGCCTCAAAATACCCAAACAAAACAAAACAAAACAACAGAACATCTCAAATTGTTTTTAGTCAAAATGATAAATCTTCTAGCCGTTATAAATACAAATAATCTAAGCAGGCCTGTCTCCTCCATCTTTGATCTCTACCCCACTAAGGCCTCCAGTTTTGACAGTGTGGCCAGAGACTTCCGTCCTCTCTCATGTTTTCCCAATGGGACAATACTACCTATGAATAGGTAATACCTCTGAAAGCAACTACCCACTGTAAAACGTCACAGATTCAGTGACCCCATCATGGTTCAGTGGTAAGGGATACTCTACCACAGGATACTCTACCCCAAGGATAATGTTTTCAGGTTTTTGTTTGTGTTTTGAGTCATGGTTTTACTTTGTAGTCTGGCTACCCTGGAGCTCCCTTTGTAGCCAAGAATGACCTTGAATTCCTGATCAACCCCAACCTCTTTACCTCCCAAGTGTGGGATTACAGGAAGATTATACCACACCCAGACACGTTTGCCCCAGACTGTAAGAAATCATGCCAGATGCCTTATTCAGCAACAATGTTTTAGTAAACATGAACATTTTACTCTTTTACATTTTTCCCCAAAATTGATTAATTTGAATAATGAAAACTCACTTTATTTTAACTTGCATTTTCCCAGTGAAGAATGAGGATAAGGATTTGCCCGGCCTCTGAAACCCCCTGCTGTGAGAGACTCCTTTGTGCCCTGCTCAACTTTCTTTGGGGCTTTCCTCCATTGCGAATTGCAGAGTCTTTGTGTGGATGGCAATGTTTTTCTTTTATTCCCACAAGTTTGGCAAGTATTGTCTCGGAGAACTCCTTGTATTTTTCCTTTGTTTATGTTTACTGTTTGGCATGCAAGTCTTAAAATATCAGGTGCCTATGGTGGCAGCACATGCCTATAGTTCAAGAAATCTGGAGGCTCAGGCACTAGGATTGAGGGGTTCAAGGCCAACCTGAGCTTTACAGCAAAACTGTTTCCAAATTAAGTAACAACCAAAAATATGTGTAGGATGCTCTTCTTTCCCCTTTGTTAGTCTCAACAAATTATTTGTGCTTTTAATTTTTGAATTCATTTTTTTCTCTTAACTTTTTTTTTCAAAATGTTTTGTGTGTGTGTGTGTGTGTGTGTGTGTGTGTGTGTGTGTGTGTGTGTTTTATTCTTAAAGTATCTATATCACTTGAAACATAAGATTTTTATATTTCAGGGATCAGGAATCCCATATTTCTAAAGGTGGATGGAGCTAGGCATAACAATGCACGCTTGGGAGGCTAGGTGGCTAGGTAGGAGAATCAGTAGTTGGAGATTATCCTTGACTGGGCTGCTTGATACCTCCCCCAAAAAAAGAAGAAGAAGAAAGAAAGAAAGAAAGAAAGAAAGAAAGAAAGAAAGAAGAAAAGAGCAAAGATACAGTCATTTAGATACATAGTCATTTATTAGCACTGTGTTTGACACAAACTGAGATGTAACTCACATTTCTCATCATACCCCCACCCTTTTAAAGTACACACTTCACCGAGAGATGATCATCAGTCTGTTTTCAGATATTCCTGTGCCCTCAAAAGGGAACTTTCCATCTGTAGCTGTCACCCAGTCGTGACTCTCAGTCCCTGGCAACCACCAGCCTGACCTCCCGACACTGTCAACATCCCTGGGCATTTCGTAGAGATGGAATCATTCTTACGGTCTGTGTAACTATCTACCTTTCTTCATATCGTGTCTGTAGCATCCGCCCATCTTAGGGCATAGCTTTTTATGACCAAATAGCATTCATTTTTAGTTGACAGGTATTCGATTTCCCTCCATCTTCAGCCTTTTGTGAGGAACGCTGCCATATACATTACTGAGCAAAATTTTACACAGACACACATTGTCAGTGCCGGGAATATATGATGGAGTGAGATTGCTGGTCTGAGAGGTTCTGAATTCTTTGGAATTCTCCAGAGCTGTTCTCTATCCGTGTGTGAGTATTTGTCCTGCATATATGTAAGTACATGCAGTGCACACAGAAGCCTTGAGAAGGCATTGGATTCTCTGGAACTGCAGTTATAGAGAGTTGTGAGCCCCTATGTGAATGATGGGAACGTACCAGAGCTCCAACTCTTGACTGGTGGACCATCTCTCCAAATCCGATCTGAGTTTGAATCAAGGCTGAGATAGAAGGTCACTGGCTTTTGAGAGCATTTCCCTGATGACTGCTGAGGTTGAGACTTTTCAGGTATTTGTTGGTTTTATTATATATTTCTTCCTTGGAGACATCTTTGCAAATGACAACGTCATTGATTTTTTTCCCCCATCTAATGAGTTGACGTGAATGTTTTGTCATAGCTTAAATTTCTTTCTGTAACTGGATTCATGAATCAGCTCTCAGTTCTCTGACTGAGTCCACTCTTCTGACCTATACCATTAGATTATGGGTGGCTTTGTGCACGTTTATTACCTGATAATACAAGTTCCTTACACAGGTCTTCCTTAGATATGTTTTCACAACTAACCTCAGAAATGTATTCTTTTCAAATGCACTGCAAGTGAGGGCTGGCGTGATGGATCAGTAGGTAAAGTGCTTGATGCACAAGCATTAGGACCCGAGTTTGGATTCCAAGAGTCCGTATAAAAAAATCAAGTGCACTGGGAACACTGGGCATGTCCGTGATCCCAGCACTGGGGAGGCAAGGACTGGTGGGTCTTTGGAGCTTGCTGGCCTATTGGCCTGCTGTGTGGGTGAGCTCCAGGTTCAGTGAGAGTCGGTGTCTCAGAAAATAGGGTGGAGAGTGACTGAGGAAAAGACAAGATGTCAATCTTTGACCTGTGCGCGTGCACACACACACACACACACACATTCACACACCCATAGGATCATGTATACAGTACACACACACACATTCACACACCCATAGGATCATGTATACAGTACACACACACACACACACACACACACACACAAACACTAACATGAAATTTTTAGTTCTATAAGGCTTTTTTGGAAAATAATTTTGTAATTATGTTTATGTACAGAAAACTTAGTGTTCATTTAACCCAGTTTAGTGGCGAGTTCTTTAGCCTTTGCCTTTTCCAGCTTGGCAATGCGAACCACAGACTTAGGACCCAGGACGTTGCCTCCCCAGTGGCTGCAGATCTCATCATATCTGTCATTATAATTGGTCCTAATAGCTTCCACCAGCTTAGCCAGAGCACCCTTGTCTTCTGAGTTAACCTGCGTGAAGGCAACAGTGGTGCATGTCTTCCTGTGGACCAGGCACCCCAGCCTGGCCTTTCCCTTGATGATGCAGTAGGGCACCCCCATCTTTCCACACAGGGCAGGCAGAAAAACCACCAGCTCAACGGGGTCTACATCGTGGGCAATCACCACCAGCTGAGCCTTCTTGTTCTCCACCAAGGCGGCGACTTTATTGACTCCTGCTCGGAGGACAGGTGGTCTCTTAGTTGGGACCTTTGCCAGCAGCTTTCTTCTCAGCACGGGCCAGTAGCCTTGGCTTCTTCTCTTGCTTTGTCTCTGGCCCGTACTTGTGGACAAGCTTAAGCAGCTGGGTAGCTGTTTGCCTATCCAGGGCCTGGGTGAACTGGTTAATGGCAGGAGGTGCTTTGAGCCGCTTATAGAGTATGGCTCTTTGCGGCCACAGCCTGATGTAGCGTGGCCATTTGACGAAGCGTGTTAGATCTCTTTTGGGCTGGATGTCCTGCCCAATGCCAAGGTTCTTGGGCCTTTTCTCAAACAAAGGATTGACCACCTTTTTAGCCTCCTGCTTCTTGACGACGGCGGGGGCCGGGGCCACCTTCTTCCCCTTAGCCTTCTTTCCTTTGGGTATCTTGCTCGGCTGGGGGAGAGCTCTCTAAGTTTTGAATTGGAAATTGTAAAGAAAAAAAAATGGGTCAAATCTATTTAGTAATTTACGGAGGACTGGCTTTTCATACTCTTCTTTCCTCCTTACATTAAAAAAAAGATTTATTTATTTGTTTGTTTGTTTGTTTATTTATTTAAGATAAGAGTACTCTGTGTACCTGAGTGGGCAGAGTGGTCTGTGTGCAGTGCCAGGAGAGGGCATTAGCTACCTTTACAGATGGCTGTGAGCTACCACGTGGTTGCTGGGAATTGAACTCAGGACCTCTGGAAGAACAGCCAGTGCTCTCAACCACTGAATCATCTCACCAGTCCACCCCTCCCCCTTTTTTTCTTCCTCATGTGTGGCTATGACTTTTATATGCTTAGACCTTGTCATACACCTTTAATATTATCTTGTCACTTTCTCCAAAAAAAGACCTTTACATTTGTCACGGGGGTTCTTGTTTGTAAACCATTCCTAGATATTTGATCGCTTTGTCACAAATAATCTATCTCTTTATTTCTTTTCGTATTTTACATTTGCATTTGGAAAAGCCTACAGATTTCTGCTTACTTGTGTGTTTAGTGCCTTCTCCATTAGTGAATTAATTAGAGTAGCTTTTAAGCTAAATTTTATTGGATTTTCTTGGTCTTCAATGACGTAACTTGTAAATAAACATATTTCGTCTTTTTTTAAAGCCTGCTATTTATTCTCATTAGTTCATGTTCTGTGGTAGAGAACTTACCCAACACATACGAGTCCCTGAGTTTGAACCCTGGCATTGCATAACAAAGTAGTTTTCTTTGATTTCTTATCACTAAACATTTGTTAGCAACACATGCTGAATATGGTGATTCTTGGCTTTTGTTTTGGCTATTTTGAGACAGACCCTACGGTGCCCAGGCTGGCCCCAGACTATTTATGTAGCCAAGGTTAGCCTTGAACTTCTGATACTCCCACCTCCATCTCTCTAGTGCTGGGATGAGAGGCATGTAGCAGAATGCTGGATCTGATTTCTTTTGACATCTGTTTCCTTTAGTTGCTGATGTGGGTATTCATGTAGGTAGATTTTCTGATGCTGACTCAGGTTTGTAGTGTTACAATAAACCTGCCTCTTTTATAGTGTGCTATTATGTTGGTATTTTCCCATCTCCAGTTGGTTAATATCTTATTTCAGACTTTATACTCCTATTAAGCTGTTCTGCGATTTCCCCCCCTTCCCTTTAAAAATCAATCTTTATAAGGTTAGGGAATTAAGAAATTGCTAGCTCATAAAACAAACCAGGAAGCTCTCCAACTTTTTATATTGCCTGGGATGGTTTAAATAGCATTAAATTGGGCTTTAAAAGTGTGTAAAACTTGCCGTAATATAATCTTTGCTTTGAGCTTTAAAATGTTTTAATTGTGATTGTGTGTGTTTGTGTGTTTGTGTGTGTGTGTGCGTGTTCACTGCCCTTATACCCACTGGGTATACAGGTTGGTCATTCATATTTATATTGTTGTGCAACTAATCTTTTTGTCTTGAAAGTCAGATATGATATGCCTATTAAAAACAGCTGTACACTGTTCCCTCCTCCCAGCCCCTGACAGAATTATTCTGCTTCTATATATCTGCGTGCACCAGCCACCCCATGCTCTCCGTACTGTAATGCCAACCAGTTTTCACCTTCTTGTACCCTGCTTATTTCACTAACCGTCACATCCTCACGGTCATCCATGTTGTAACACATTCCTTCTTCTTAAGGTTGACTAGCTTACCCAACTGTATGGATTTATCATACCTAGTTCACCCACTTAACTCTCGATGGACTCTGGGATTGCTTCCACCTTTTTGACTGTTGTAAACAAACGCTGCTGAGGAAAGTTACTTTCAGTTGTCTGGGGGTTGTGGTGGTTCAAATATGTTTGGCCCATGGGAAGTAGCACTATTAGGAGGTGTGGCCTAGTTGGAGCAAGTGTGACCTTATTGCAGGAAGTGGGTCACTGTGCAGGTGGGCCTGGAGGTTTCCTACGCTCAGGCTCAGCCCAGTGTGGCAGTCAGTCCCCTCCTGGCTGCCTTGGATCAAGATGTAGAACTTTCCACTCCTTCAGCACCATGTCTGTTTGGATGCTGCCATGTTTCCCACCATGATGATAATGGACTGAACCTCTGAAACTGTAAGCCAGATCCAATTAAATGTTGTCCTTATAAGAGCTGCCTTGGTCCTGGGGTCTCTTCACAGCACTAAAACCCAAACTATGACAGGGGTGTATATCCAAAAGTGGAGTTGCTGGAGCGCATGGAATATCGCTGTTTGAATGACACAGTGTAGAGTTCCTTTTAAGTCTCTTCTGTCTATTGATTGAATGTGGATTTTGATTTCTGTGTTTGGCTTTTGTAATTTTCTATGTTGCTTGACATCATTTATCTAGCTGTTCACTTTGACTGTTACAGGTCAATACAGACAGCTCTTACCACCCTCAAGCCTGTTTGGTACCTAGTGATGCTCTCTCTCCTCATACCTGTCTCATTCTCTTGTTCTCTTGATCTTCTGTTTGTATCTAACACTGCACATTTTTCCTTTATGTCTTCGTCAAGTTTGCTTATTTTTTAAAAAGAATATTTTATACAAAGTATACTTGGTTTCTAATTTTTTTTCTTAACTATTATTTTAATTGTTAAAAATAACTTTCCAACTTGATTAACTTCACTGATTACCTTCTGGTTTTCATGGATTTACTCGCACTTTTTCTTTTATAAAATATTTAATTGCATTTGTTGCCGGCAGTGGAGGGAAGTGCATGCTTTGGTGCATGTGTAGAGGCCAGAGTCACTCTGAACCAGGCAATGGACTCAGGTCCTCGGGCTTGGAAGCTAACACCTTGACTAGCTGACTTATGTGGAAGGCTTTTGTCTGTCTTTTTTCTAATTTCTTATGTATATAGAGCTTTCATTTTAAGTCTTTCCCCCTCTGTTTCCTATTTTCTTTGTGATATTAAAAGCATTTAAGGGTCTAGATTTCCCCTCTGACTACAACTGTTTCTCACAGGTTCTGCATGGGTACGCTGTTGCATTTCCATTATTAGACAATTTCTATTTTGGGTTTGATCTTATTTCTGATTCAGAAGTAACTGCAGAGTGTATGCCTTCATTTTCGAGCCGTTTATGCCGTTAGCCTTGGAGTTTGCTTTGTTTGACATTAATATTGCTGTTCCTACTCCCTCTCTGCTTTCATTTGCTTGCATAGATTTTTACGCCCCTTGCTTTATTTTCGGCCTTTTTTTTTTTTTTTTTGCCACCTTGTTTTGGGAGAATTTCTTGTAAACAGCATTTGGCTGTATTTTATTTTTTAACTTACTCAGACAATCTGTTTTTCAGTAGGGAAATGCACGTTGCTCACTCTCTTCTCTGTAACATACAGATACAGGCAGCTCCATTGCCACCGGGAGCAGTGGGCAGTGGGCCTGCTCTCTTGCTATTGTTCTGGTCCATGCTTATAGACAGCACCTTTCCCCTCGTGCCTGTTATGCAAGTAAAGCAGATTGGAACATAAAGACATATAAATGCCAAGAACCAGTTGTACACAGTGACAATCATTTACCCCAGAGTCTGTTGCTCCAGTTCTCCTTTTCAGAACAGTCTCCTCCACAGTGCACACGACGTTTAAAAATGCTTATGTGCACAGCTCAAGTCCCCTCTGGACACCACTAGATTTCAAGTTTCAGAGAGTAAGTTCCTAATCGTCCAAGGGCTGAGAGGTAGGGCTGATGGGCCAGGAGGATTGATGTTTCCCTGCAGTTCGAGCAGCCAGTGCCACCACGATGCTACCCCTTCCTTCTCTTTTCTACCTTGGCCCTGCAAAGTGACACCTTAGCTATAGGGACAGCTGTATTATGAGGGGTTTACAAAGCAACATGACAGTCCCTAGTAACCCAATTTCTTATTTTTACCACTGTCCCTTTCTCAGCCTAGCAGCACCTCCGAAACCATTTCTTCCACCAGGCGAGGCCCTTGAAGCCTGATCTAGTACGTTGCCTCTCCTCATTGCTATGGGAACCTCAGCTGTTACTGCAGGTCCACTAAAATCACAGTCCCGGCTGTGAACTAAGTTCAGAATCTTTCGTCAGGATTCAGGGCCCCACACAAATAGGAGATTGGGCTGGCTATGTGTGTCATCAACATGCAGTGTTAGTTGGCATTCTGTAGTATTTGGGTCTTTTTCTGTGTCTCTGTCTCTCTCTCTTCCCTCTCAGCTGCCCCCTTAAGGTTCATACAGGCTCTTTCCAGAGTCAAGGTGGCTGTGAAGAGGCCAGGGCTTCATGCAGAGGCCCCTATGCTAGCCCATGTGGTATTTTGTATAAATTATCAAAAGATATATTTTCTTGGAGTAGGTGAAGCCTACGCCAGGCAGAGTTTCAGATCCCAATTGCCCCCATTCACCAGGTGTCCAAGTATAAAGACTAGCTAGTATCAGTTTTAGGCAGTGGCCCTGCCTGATCACAGAGAGTACACATAAGAGAGTCTTACATGTTGGGCCTGTAGAATAAATACACTGCTGGGCTCTGGTCCCAGTCTATCCCCGTGACATCCTGGGAAAACTTAGCATTCTGCCTCTGAGACTCCATTTTGAAATATGCAGCTCAAAATATCAGAACCGCGAGCTGAACTCTGACCTCAGGGTTGACCTCATCCCCCACGTCTCCAGACTCAGGCACAAATCATTCAACCTTGGTGTACACAGCCGCTTGTGGGAATGTAGAGAAAGGTGCCTTTGCAGGACTGTGAGAATCAGGGAGGAGCCTTTGTGGAGAGGGATCTGTCTGAAGAGTCACCAAGGCAGGAGTGTAAGTAGATGGCACCATATAGGTTTACCTGCTGACACACATGGGGAGCCTGAGCAGGGCCTGGAATTGAAGTCCAAGCCTAAGGACCCGAGCTCTAGGAATCAGAGACAGAATCCCTGGGGTTCACTGGCCAGCCAGTCTAGTCTAATTGTGGAGACTTTGTGTTAGTGCAGGTGGACAGCGCTCTTGGGGATGACATCTGTCTTCCTTAGGGTTTTGTTGCTGTGAAGAGGCACCATGATCACAGTAACTCTTATAAAGGAAGACATTTAATTGAGGCTGGCTTACGGTTTTAGAGGTTCAGTCTACTGTAGTCATGGGACCGTGCAGGCAGACACAGTAAGTGCTGGAGAAGGAGCTGAGGGTTCTGCATCTTGATTCTCAGGCAGCAGGAGTGACTGAGAGCCACACTGAATGTAGCTTGAGCATATGAGACCTCAAAGTCCACCCTCATAGCGGCACACTTTCTCCAATAAAGCCACACCTACTCGCATATAGCCACACCCCCTAATGGTGCTACTCCCTGTGGGGGCAAGCATTCAAATACATGAGTCCTACTCAAACCATCACAATGTCTGAGACTGTCCTCTGGTCTTCAGATGTGTGTGCCCACTGACATACACACTGCACCTGCACACACTCACTCACACACCTGCAGGTGTGCACACCAACACACAGGAACACACATATGCATGAGGAAAGATTGTTTAAAAATTTAAATCACATTTATTTAGTTAGTTGGTAGAGCAGAGAACACAGGCCATGGAGGTCAAAGGACCGGCAACAAGAGTTCATTTTCTTCTTCAGCCATATGGGTCCCCAGGATCCAACTCCAGTTGCCAGGCTTGGCTGCAAATGTCTTAACTTGCTGAGCCAACTCTCTATGCACTACCCCCCCTCGCACCCCAAGATCATCAGAGCCGGAAAGGCACAAGGTAACAAACATTTGGCATCAGGAAGATGATAATTTGGAACTGTTTAGGACGGAGAGAGAAAGGAATTGGCAAACCTGCCATGCCATGGGGTATACCCAGGGGCTCAGCACTACCCAGTATCTAAGCAGCCAATTTGGAGGCACCCTCTGAACAGCCTTCTTTTCATCACTAAATTGAACATAATTTGTGCAATAATTTCAGAAACTTTCCCAGAGACTTTGAGAGCATGTGTAAGGATGGGGGGAGGGGGACCCGTGTGACTCTCCCTATTTTCCCCCACCCCTCCATCAGAATGTGTTTTGATAAGTGGGAGCTTGAGCACAGCATAAGGGCTACTAAGCCCCGCCCCCTCCACCAATTAAATTTTTTAAGCCTCCATGGAAGGAGTGAATATTAGTTTCCTGATTTATAAAAAGCCAAATGGATTAAGCTCATTCATTGCCCGAGGAAACAAAAAGGAAATCTTCAATACCTCTGTGCACATTGAGAACTCGAACAATACCAGTCTTTGGAAAGCAGAAACCTAATTTGGGGGAATCAATTACCCTCTGTGTCCCTGCCTCTGTGGGCTCTCTCCCTGGCTCCCTCAATAGAGATTTCCTGGGAGGTAAAATGTAGAGTTGGTCCATCTCTAAGCTCCAGCTTAGAGACCAGAGGAAAACTAGGATAGGGTGGGTAGAGTTGCCCCAGTGTGAAGCATATGTGTGTGGGGTGGGGGCTTTTATGTCACATAGAAGATCGAGGGTAGTGTTACTGGGTGGGAAGAGGGAAGGAGTAAGAGGTGAGGTGGGGTGGGAGCTCAGGGTGCATGTGGCAAAGCTCAGTGCAGGAGAGCAGGTGACTGGGGTAGATATTGTGGACTAGACTGGCTCCAGCTTCACCCACTCCATTCTCGCTGCCCCCTGCCATCCCCAAACCCCCACCCCCGCCTGGTTTCTCTTTTGTAGTCTGTGTTTCCCCCGTTTGTAGCTGCAGTCGCAGGGGTATAATGAAAAAGGAAGAGGTAGTATGGCAGGGAGTCACATTCCCAAAGTCATAAGCAGAAGCACTCTGCATTCCTGTGCTGGGTCCCCAACCTTAGTCTATAGTCCCAGACCCAAAGCCACACCTAGCTCAACTCAAACAGGGAGTTGGAGTCCCACACTCACACCAGAATGTTCTTCGGTGGAAAACTGCACACCCTCACACGCGATGGCACGAATACCACCCTCTCCACTGGTCATAAGCTGTCCCAGCGGCCCACCGCCCCACACATCCCTCACTCAGGCATGCGGTCACACAGGCACACACACATGCACAGAGTCCCTCACATGCACACACTCTGGCTGTGCTTTTGTGTTTTGTCAGAATTAATGAGAAAAGTTCCCGTGCCCTGCGGGTAATTAGTGTCCTTGGAGTTAAATAAGCTAATGGCGGGCACCTCTGGCCCAAGCAATTATGTTTGTGTATTGAATAATTGATTCAAAGGGGGGGAAGGGCCGCTAATCAGATCTGAGCATAATGAATTGATTTAATTAACAGGGGAGTCTGAGGGGCCCTGGGAAATGCAAGCTGCACTCTGGTGAGAGCGAGCGCAGCAGACTGCAAGAGGGAACCCGAGAGTGCGGCTGCGGCGGCTGCTTCGGCCCCGGGCTCCGGCCCTAGCTCGGGTTCAGGCTCCCGCTTGGCTCGGGCCGGGTCCCAGCTGCTCAGCCCACGCGGCCGCGGCCCCGCCCGGCGCCCGCCCCCGAACGCGCCGCGCCCTCGCTCGCTCCTCCCGCGCGCCCTGCCCGCCCGCGGCGCTGCGCTCCGGGCGCCGCTCCGTCCGCCCTCGTCGGCGGCCGCGGGGCGCGGGGCCCACGCGCGACCGCGGAAAGCAGCGCAGGCGCCCCTTTGGCGACAGTCCGAGCCGCCAAGTCCCTCTGCATCCTCCGCCAGCACCCGGCTGGAGCCGCCTGGGGACTATGGTTTTGGACCAAGAGGACGGTAGGTGCCGGGGGACACTTGGGAAACAGCGCCGGCTCTGCCGAGGCTACCTCCATCTCCGCGACAGAGGCCCAGGCACCGGTCTCGACCGCTGCTTGGAGCCGGTTGGCGGCTTCCCGGAAGCTCGGAAGCTGGACCTGTGCCCTGTGTCTGTGAGGGTGTGTGTCGAGGGTGCCAGGCTCTGCGCCGCCCCGTGTTCCTCGCGGGATGAGGAAGTCTCCCCCCCTCACCCCCGCCCCGCGTGCATCCTGGAGCCTGTTATCTGGGCACACTGCAGCCAGGAACTTTCTCGTTCCTGCCCCACTGGAGGCATCCAGAGCTTACAGAGACAGGTGGGAGTGTGGGCTTCCCGCTTGTGATTGTACCCACCACCAGCCACTCTTTGGGCCTCCTTGAGTATTTTCATTTTTCCCTACCACGGTGTGAAAGGGACCCCCAGGGGGTGCTCAGAGAACTTGGCGGGTGTATGTATTCTAAGTAGCTTTGGTCCTTGGGTTCTCTCAGCCTTGCACCTGGGGTCTGGGACTTTAGGGCCTACTTAGTGGGTGGCATTATCTTGGCCCCCTGCAGGGCTGGAAGGTGGCCTGACATCAGCTCACCCAGACTACTTTAGTGAGTGTCCTGCTGATTAGGATAGATGGGTGGACTAGCCAAGGGAAGTTTGGGGTCTTTGGAGTCTCCTGTTACCAGATCTCCGGTGATCTGTTTGAATTAGGAATCTCATTTTTGGCCAGTGGGTTGTGGGGTGTGGGTGTGGGTGGGGTGAGGGACTCGGGATAGTTGAGAGAGAGCCCAAGCTGGTCTGCATCTTATTCCTTTTCTTAAGGAGCCCCCATCCCAAGACTGCTGTAAACTTTGGGCCTCATAAAATATAAATCTACCCTTAGGTCTAACTGTTCCCTCCCCTGTCCCCCACACCTGCAATGTAGGTATCTCGAGAAGTCACCTTGGTGCCATCCTCAGGGCTGAGGACAGTGGGACAGTCATGCCTAGAGTATGACATAGTACGATAGGAGACTCAGAAATTTAGAGCTGTGAGTTGCTAATCACTAGGAAGAGGGTCTGTCTGTCTGTCTGGTCTCCTCTTTGGTCCCATTAATTACCTGTCTTATCCTACCATATCCCCTTTGGTGACCAATTGTCCTGGCTTTTCCGGGGCATTCTGTTTTAGCATAGAAAGTCTGGTAACATAAAAAGTTTTGGGGCCGATCTGGGTCCTCCCAAACCAGCTATTTAGGGGCTCTTGTACAGGGATGGGCTGGCTTTCCTGGAGGGGCAGGGTAGATTTGTGCAGATTTGGCTTAGGCCTTTCTAAAGCCTAACAGTTTATGACTGCAGTTCCTGAGGAGTCCTCTCTAGGCTCTCTAGAATCCCAAAGAGGGAGTTTGCCGACAGTGTACTTCTCCTCTATAAGCTGGTTGCAAATTCCTGCGCACTAGCTGCTTTTGCGTGTGTAGGGAAGAAGCAGGGCATCAGAACTTGGCCAGCAGGCCTCCTGGTGGCACTGGCTTACTCTGTCCTATAACTGCCAAATGTGCACAGGGAAAGGGTCCTTGTCACCCTGAATGCTTTCCTGGACGGTGTGTAACCCCATCTTGGAGATAACTTTGCTGTGCTGGGACTTAAGAGCCTTCAGGCTCCGACACGTTGGCCGGCCTCTGAAGAGTTCTGGATGATCTAGTCGGCCTGGGCCCTTAGGCATCAAGTAAAACTGTCCCCCACCCCTAATGCAGGAACCCTTGTTTTTGGGGATGTTCCTGACAGCCACAAAGATGAACTGCTGGGGCCTGTTCAGAAATGTGCAAGGCAGCTAGCTAGAGACCAGGAGCCATCCCCATTCTCTTCCGAGGAACTCCGGGGACTGATCAACTGGTGTCCCCTGCTTTGAAGGGCATTTTTGAACACTCTTGTTGTGTTGTGTTGAGAGAGCTGGCTCACCACCTGTGGGATGCGTGGGGCTAAAACTGCCTCTTCCAGCCCCAGGGCATCTTAGGATTCCACTCAGACATCGTTGGCATGTCCCAGGTCCTGGAAGCAGACCAGGACTCAGAGGACAGGAGGGTGGGGGCCACCTGTGAGTTTAAGATAGGCCACCTACAGGTGAAGCTCACATCTGGCTCCTTCCTAAGCCGCCTGACACTTGCTGGGCATCAAGGCCACTTTTTTCTGGGTTCTCCTTTCAGAACGAATTGGGGGACCTTGCTCATAGCCAGGGTGTAGAGGCAGCCACCTGTAGGGACAAGCAACCTTCACACACAGCACCCTACCTGCTTCTGTAGCTTACTGCCTTATACCTCAGAGCTCGGGGAGCAGGAGTCCTGACCCCCCCCAAAGGAATTTTGGCCAAGGGGCTGCCCATTGGGTACCTTGGAATTTGGCATGAGCGGAGGTTCAGACAAGAGAGTGGGAATGTGGTTTAAGCTGATGAGTCCTGACTCGTAGGTCAGGGTCAAGACCCCAAAGCAAGACGTAGACCTCTGGAGATCAGGAGCGAGACTACAGACCTTATGACTCCAGATAACCCAGAGACAAATCTTCAAGACACTGCCTTTGCCAGGCTCCGCACTTGCTACATTGGTTGGCCCTGGGTCAGAGCAGGGGGGGCTACACCAGCTGGTGGAAGGGGGGGTGGCAGCAACAATGAAGCTTCCTCTCCCACCTTGAGGGCACAGCTCTGGCTGCAGTGACAGGGGAGAGATCAAGCTTGCAGTCCTGAGGGACAGGGAGCCTGAGCAAAACGATATATTTAACATCAAATATACTCAAGGACTATTAAGATTAAGTATTCAAGATGAAGGGGAAAGCGAAACCCTCTGAGCTGCGGATGAGGCATCTCATTAGAAACAGCTGCTCTTCGGTTTCCTCAAAGCCTGACTTCCCAGCCTAGGAGTGAGGATGGGCTGTGCTCCCCACCCCATCCTCCTGTAAAGTGTGTGGGGGGGGGGGCAGGATGGAAAGGGCGGAGCTTGCCTTTTGGTCTCCTGTGTGTGAAATAGAGCCTCACCCCACATTGGCTGGAGCACCCGTTATCCTTCTGGGGCACCTTTAGAGCCAGAACAGATGTGACTAGTTCAGAAGCAGGGAAAGTGAGCTGGGAGTGTGCCTTTAATCCCGGCACTTGGGAACTTGGGAAGCAGATGTAGGCGATTCTTTGTGAGTTCAAGGCCAGCCTGGTCTACAGGGTGAATTCCAGGACAGCTAGGGCTGCACAGAGAAACCTTGTTTCAAAAATAAGACAAAACAAAACCAACCAAAACAAAAACCCCAAAACAACCCCCCCAAAAAATGAAGAAAGAGAAGCGACTTTTCAGTCTGCTATTTGTTAATTGGCAACAAAAGGATGGGCTCCCAGCTGATAGCTCCCCTGGAGCCTCAGTTTCCCACACCTGGCCAGAATCAAGTCCTCAGTAACTGCCAGGACCAAGCTCCTCCCATGTCTGCTGGAGCCCTTCTTGAGCTGAACGTCATCAACTCCACTCCCATTTTGGAGCTCTAGAATATCTGGGATGAGGGTGGGGCACCCTTGGGGGTTTAAAGGCAGGTGGCCTTCCTGGAGTAGGCAGCCTGGACAGGGTTTCTCAGGGAAGCAGAGTCTAAGAGGAAAGGCACTGGACCTGTCTTTCTTCCTGCTGTGTGAGCAAGGGTTGTCAGCTCCACAACAGAATCTTTTCTGCTACACCCAGTCCCTTAGAATAGTGTGTGGTACATAGTAAGTGCTCAGTAAATATTTGCAGAAGGGGAGAAAACGTCTTCAAACAATTATGTCTTTTCAGAGAGAAGCTGAAACAGGATTCCCCCTCTGCACAGAATCAGGATGTTGATGGGTGGTGGGAATGAGGCCAGCATACTGACAGGGACAGTCACTGTAGGATTCACAGGAATTTTGTGCTCTGCAGAGGAATTAACTTTGCCTAACAACTATAGAATCGACTAGAAGCCCTAGGCAGAGCTGGTAAAGAGAAGTCGTGATTAGAGAAATAGCCTTCCTATGAGGAAAGAGAAAGCAAGGTTGAAGGGCTTGGGACAGGCAGGGTCCACCAGACACCCGAGATCAGGAAGAAACCCTGGTACCCAAGCGAAGTCATTCACCGAGCTGGAGCGCAGAGGACTCCAGGTGGCGCTGCAGAGCCGGGCAACCGCGCGTCTCCACTCCCCATTAACCCGGCAGGGAGGGGGGCCTCGGGAAATGTGTGCATTTATTCAGTAGCAGGAGTGCAAACCTCATACATTGAGGGAGAAAGGCAGCGGGAGTCGGCCGCCGAGATTCCCCCATCTCTTTGAATATAATTTCAGATTGAGATTCAGATTAAATCCGAGGGGAAAACACTTTATGAGGCTGAAAGCTGTGTCGTTGCCAGAGCCAGGGTTATGAGCTATCAAATGCAATTACATTAAGACAGATTATACTGGGCAAATTGAGCCATTTAGAAGGTGAGAATCAAAGAAACGGCTCTGATCCTCTCTTCCCCCTTCTCTCTCCCTCTCCCTCTCTTTCTCTCTAAATTGCAGTTCGTAGTTCCTTGCAATTCTGAGGCACAAAAGTAGGTGAGACTGCTTTTGTATCTGCGAAGTGCTTCACTCCTGACTGTAATTCTAGCTGAGTGCAATCTAGGTTAAGAGCCGGACAAGCGGGTAATTAGAGCCCGCTTGCTGCCGGAGCACCGGCCGCCCAGCCGAAACGCGCCCGGAGTCGGCGCCTTTTTCCCGGCCGAGCCGAGCAGCGGCTGGACACGGAGCTCCCGAGATGATGGTGCTGGACAAGGAGGACGGTAGGTGGCGGGCAGGGGTCCCGACGCCCCCAACGCCTTCACCGCGGCGCGTGGGATGCCACGCACCGGGACTCAGGGACACAGACACGGGGCCACGCCGGGTTGTGGAGCCAGCCCGCGGCCCGGGGCCGGAGGACAGACTCGGGTCGGGTGGGCGAGCTCCTGGCTTCGCGCCCCCTAGGTCTCCGGGTGTCCGGACTGGCGGGCGGGGCGAGGCGATTCGCCGCGGGGCGGCGTGGAGGTTCAGAGTGCCCTCTGGTCTCTGCGCCCTGGCGCTTGGCGCGGAGCGTTTGGTCTCTGCGGCTGCTCCTCGCTCACCGCTCACCGCAGCCATCACCCCCGCGACCGCCGCGTAACCCGAGAGGCGCTGAGTGCCCAGCAAATCAGCAGCTTCAAGGGAGAAAGGAACTAGAGAGCTTGGGGGCGAGCGAGAGCGCGGGAGGACTGCGAAAAGCCGGGATGCAAACCCAAGAGGGGAAGGCCAACTGGGTCGGGGGGGGGGGGCTGCCCACAAGCATGACTTGGTGAGGGGGATGTCTCCTGGGATGGCCTCTATTTCATGTCCCCTTGAATGTAAAGGCGGGAGTTTGTGCCTGGGGAATTGTCCCGCCATGGGCCAGTAGCACTCCAGAGGGAGTGGTTTGAGGGTGGTATGGTCAAGAGGGCTTCGGAGCTGAGAGGTCACATGACTGTGGACCACTAGCAGGTGGTCTCATAGACCCTGAAGTCTTTTTGGCTGGGAGTGCCTTGCAGTCAGTGGGGATCCCAATTGTCTGGAAGGTAAAATAGAACCTGTGTCTGTCCTGTGACCTAAGACAGGCACCAAGTCTAGGGGGTGGCGGTCCCCCGGATGCCTTGGGTCCTCTGTGTGTTCTGTAGGTGCTGAAGGGAAAGGTGGGCAAGATGGTTGGCAAGCCCACTGTTAGTACCATTTGGGTGGGGACTGGAAAGGCTAGGAGTAATGGGACATCCCCAGAAAACCTCCATTGGGTTTGTGCCTTCTGTCCACTGAGGTGTGGTTGCCATGACTACTGCTGGAAACTAAAAGTTAAGTGACTTGTTCAAGGTCATATCGCCATACCGCTGTTCAGTTGATTGCTGTCTCATCCAACTGTCCCAGACTAACTGTTCCTTCTGAGGTATAGGCAGAGATGGCCTTTAAAATGTCCAGCCTGGGTAGATGTATGCAGGGGAGACATCAGGCTGCTAAGTCTCCAAAGGCAGGTGCTCAGCATGAGTGAAGGAAGAGATAAAAAGAGGGGATCTAGATGATTAGGGGCTGGCTGGAGGACAACAGCATCTTCTTACAATCCCCTCTATTCACAGACCCTGGAGCTCCAGGAGGAGGCCATCAGAATGGCTGTTTTATATATAGGCTGCAAGGAGAAGTAGTCCGGGTCAGGTCAGCCAGGGAGAGCCCTCAGTTTGACTGTTCTCATCAGTAACTCTTTATCCCGTCTTACTTCAGATCAGTCGTGACCAGCTACAGAGTTCCCTCTTGGTTGTCTACAGGGACTGTCACTGTGAGAAGCATGTGGGAAGCAGGGTGCACCTTTAACCAAAGTTATTCCTTATGCTCAGCTTCTCAAGTTTAAGCCAAGAAGACCTGAGTTTTGTATGAGGGTGCCCTCAGTCTAGGAAGACTAACTGTATCTTGGCAAGATGGCATTTCCGCCTCTGCCCAGGGTCTGCCCTAGAGTGGTTCTAGCTCTGGGGGTAATGCTAAAGGGACTGGATGTCCAGAGACCTTCAGTCTTGCTGTGTGACTGGATATCTTGGGCACATGATTCCTGTGACCCCCCCCCCCCCACTACAGAATGGAGCTCAGGAGACCACTTCACCTCCTACTTGTACAAATAATATGGTGGCCCTTCGCCATTGGTACTGCTGGTCTCTGGGGTCCATGACAACATAAGGAAAGCGGGTAGGCTGGGTTCCCGGAGGTGGTATCTTCACTGGGGAGTGAAGAAAAGCTGTGGATACACTCACTAGCCTCTCCACACCTACTGCCTAACTTCACACACACTTCTGCCCTCCCAGGATGTAACCACCAGAACTGTATGGCAGATGTGGTGCCCTGGGCCCTAGGGGTGTGCTCCTCTGCTGCACAGAGCACCCATTGTCTGGCAGCAGCAGGCCCTCAGGACTCCTATTAGTCTCCAAAACACCCTTTTTGTACCCGGCAGCATCTGGTTGAGAGAGGCTGGGCTCCTCTGGTTGAAGTCGGGTCTGCCAGCTGCAGAGGACCAAAGCCCTCCCTCTGCTGGGCTGCAGGGCTTTCATGTTGCACTTCTGAAAGATAATAAAATATCAATCGTTTTGCCCTAGCAACGGGTTTAAGAGACTTTCTGAAGTATTGAATCCTCAGGAAAAAAATTTTTTTTTTTTTTTTTTTTTGCTTTTAAGCACAGTGCATTATTAATAAAGTGACCCATTAGGTCAAGCAGTGAAGGGTCATCACAGAGACAGAAAGATCTGCCTTGCAAATGGTTAAACTTCGGGTTTTAAGATTAATTGCTTTCATTTGGATGCTTGCTCTTGGCCTAGCAATCGCCACTTTACTGGAACTCGGGCTTTCCAAATGCTGTGGGTCTCCCTGTCAGCAAAAGGGGTGGTGAGCTCCTCCAACTCTCCTGGAAAAGTAGCCCTTCCCCCTGGCACCTGCAGCCTGGGCTGGCACCAGACTACGGACTTTGAGTGTGGACAGGGGAGACAGATGTCCCAGGGGAGCAAAGAAACTCCTGCCCTGAACCCTGCAAATCAAATTTGACCTTCACTGATGGAGAAGAGCCCCCGCCCCCCCTGAGTGGAGACCAGACTGAAGAGTAAGAATTGAGCTGTGGGGGCCTGGGCCAGAGAGGATGCTGAGGGCACCCAGCTGGGAGTGCCAGCAGGTTCCCAAATGCATGCTGGAGCAGGGCTGGTCTGGGTCTAACTGGCCACTGTACAAGCCCAGCAGGATGGCTCCGGTGACCACAGGAAGCAGCAGGCACATTGTGGAACTAAACAGCAGACAGGATTCCCAGAGCATTTTTTAATAAGTTAAAGAAATGCTTAAGGAGAGGTGTAGCTGGGTTGGGGAGGACCAGACAGCAGAGTCTTCAATTGTTAATGACTGCTAGGAACACGGCCTCCGCAGCGTTTTGTCTGTCTGTGAAGTTGCTGCCAGCAAGACCTCTTGGTCTGTCACATCATGCCTTAGACCTTGGAGAGTAGTGTGGCCTTGGCCTTCCTGGCCCTGGCAGAGACCCTACCCCATTGGGGGAAAGACAGCCCAGTGGGTACTACAGCCTGCTAAAGGCTAGTAAGGGCCTGGCATGGATGGGGGGGGTGTGCTCCTGGCACTCACCTAGTGCCTGTCAGGAGGGCTTCATCCACACCTGCCATAACCAGCTTCAGCAGCCCCCACTCTCTGCTGGGAGGGAGGTATTACACATCCTGAGCCAGCAGGACAGGACAGTCACTGCCCCTTCCTGCGCAAACTCAGCCAGCCTGAGAGTCTGTAAAGATGAGGCTCCCCCACCCCTCCTGGAACACTGAGCAAAGAGGCAGGTGTTCAGCTCAGCTCCCCTGCTCTCCCATTCATTTGCCCACACAGAGGACTAAGGGGGATGGGGGACAGGGAAACAACATAAATTGGTCTGTCGTCCAGAATCCATGTCTCACTAATGTACCCAGATTAACTCAACTGTAAATTGTCTCCTCGGATGGCAGTGTCTTGCTAAAAGTTTCCCATATGATTCATGATTTGGATTGCTTTTAACGGCTATTGGCTAAGCAAGCCGGTGACTGTACAAGGTGATGCAATTGGCATTAGCGAGGGGAGGCACGGGAGCGTGTAATGCAGTCAATACTGCATTAACTACTGATGCCCAATTACAGGGAGCCTTTCAGGAGCATTAAGACCAAGGGAAGCTGAGATCACTAGCTGCTGCTCGCCTAAAAGCTTCACCCTTTGCGTGCCGGGGCTCCGTGCTGGCATGGCCACCTGCTTGGCCTCTGTGGCTATGGGCGCTGCCTGTCCTCCTCTTTCTAACCATTCCTCACAGACATACTTTTAGTGCATGGAAATATGCCGGGGTCTGCCTCTCACCTCTTCTGAGAATGCGTTTCCTCCCTCATGCCCTCTCCCAAAGGAATCAGACCCGGTTACAGTCCAGTGCCACCACCTTCTTTAAAGAGCCCCTCAGCATTTGTGAACAAGACTTAGACGTGGTTTTCGTCGGTCTCTCAGAAGGGCGATCACTGGTGAACATCGGTGGCAGAGCCTCTGTGGTCCTGGGAGAGAGGCTCATGAGATTCAGCCTCCTCTGGGCTGCAAGCTCAAGGCAGCATGTGTTGGGAAATGACTGTGGCTGCATGGTTAGTCCCTCTTTCAATAGAAGACAAAGCTGTGGTGATAGAAATGGGGAAAGTGGTACCCATGAATGCCTTGGGCCATGCTGGAGTTCTAAGCAAATGTCAGTTCAAAGATCTGATGTCCCCCTCCTCCCCCCGAACGGTGCCCCACACATGGCAAACCTGTCTCTTCCTCTATGTACAAAGGAGTCAAACTTTTTGCTCAGATCAAGTACTCCAGGTTCCCAGGGATCCCAGTACATTCTGATGAAGGTATTCAACAGACCGAGGGTTGGTTAGGACAGATGATGGGGCGTTACGCAAGGTCATTAGACCAGCTGCAACCTCTGCCATTCTGCTGAGCTCTGATAGGGCACTGTCTGCACTGTAGGCCGTCTTCTGTCCAATGTTGAGGCTGCTTTTCCTCCATACCTTCTCACCTCTACAATGAGAACAGCTCCATCTGCCTAGATTGTCACCAGATTAAATGAGGGACTGTCAGTGTACACGCTCCACCAACAGAAAACTCCCTGCCCCCCGCTCAGTTTCAGTACAGTCCGAAACAAGGCGTGGGCCTGGTCCAGTGGCATGTTCATTAATGAGAACTGGACCCTCCCTACAAACTGCCTTTATTTTTTACTGGTGTCTGGATCCTCAAGAGAAGTGTCACCATGGGAAAAGCCTTCAAGAATACTCTTCCATTTATATGGGGGCGGGGCATAGACTAGGGGTCAGAGAAAGCGAAAGGTTATATGGAGGGATAGAACCCAGAGCTCCAGCGTCTTTCTGGTTTCCACGTCCAGCCAATGTGCCACTGTTCTGGTCCCAAGTCATGATGAATTTGGGAGCAGACCCTCAGATGGACTGGGTATCCAGGTCATAGCCCTAGGCAAGTTATAGACCTCCCAGGCTACTGTTCTCAGATGTAAGGCCTCCTAGAAGGTGCCAATGGCACACATCTGTCCTGGATTTTTTGAGCTGAGAAGTCCCACATGTGTGTATGACAGAGCCTATCCTTCCTTCCTGACTATCTGAGTTTCATGGAGATCAGTTACACTGAGGCATGCAGGAATCCTCCTAGCACCAGACTTACTAGTTCTTTCAAAAATGAGGCCTCAAGATACAACCGTAACATAATGGCACCTTGGAATGGTTGCAGAAGCTGACTTTGTGCATTGCTTCCAACTCTGAGCTCAGTAACATGACATCAACAGCTTGGAATGGACCACAGTGCACATAGCTGTACTCGGGAAGCAGGTCCTTTTCCTGGAGTGCCGATGGCTGGGCTTCTCCGCACATGTCTAGGTTACATGTCAGTGGGATTTTGAACCTACCCTTTTCTGCTGCCACCATCTTCTGTCCCATGTACCATCTGTCTCCTGGTGCTTATTACAGTCAGAGAGAGCTGACCTCTGTCACCCTGGCATTCATTCTGCCTAAGGCTGACTGACTACCACCCCAACCATTGCATACACACTGACATGTTCCATGTAGTTCCAGTGTTTGCCTCCATCCCTTTGCTCCTGTTGTTCTCCTTGCCCCACACACCATTCCATGTGCTTGGCCATGCTCCGAGGCAGCATCCACCTATCAACAAGCTTGTCTCATTGCTTGGCTTGTGCTTATGTTCTAAGGGAGGAGCCCACTGGGACTGATACAGCCAGAGACAAATAAAAGCAGGTGGTGAGAGCACTAGTCAGGCTGAGCCAGGTTTCAGGGACAGATGCCCAGTGTGATGGCCTACTGGGTGACATCACTAGCCCCTTCCTCTCACCCCTTCCTCTAGGAATCAGCTGGGTTTTACTGAGGGATCTGATGATTTCAGTACAGTCTAGCATGGTTCAGAAGACCTGAGCTGTGGTCCTAGTGACTTCAGATAACTTACTGGGTATCAGTTTTCTTGTCTCTACTGAACTGTACCTGGTATCTACTGTCCACAGATACAATACACCAGGAAGCCTCATGCCTGTGGGAACAAGTCCTCTCTGCAATGTGATTTTCTTGGCTTTTCTTGGTCCTTAGGTAGCATAAACATATAGCAGCTCTCATTTCATTGAACCCTAAACACTAGGCATTGCCCAGTGCATATGTATCAGTGATTGCTACATAGCCAACCAAAATTGAGCAGCTTGAAACAGTAAGCACTTGTGTGCCTTACAGATTGTTGGGTTGGAGATTTAGGCTGGGTTTGTCTGGGACATTTTTTCTGGTCTCGGCTGGGCTCACTCAAACCTGGAGGTTGGCTGCTCAGTTAGTTGCTGGGGTAACAGGACTCAGGACCCTCACCATCTAGCCATGTCACCTGGCTAGTTATCATGACAGAGATGGATATAGAAAGAATGGATACATACCTAGCTTTCTTGAGGCCACTGTTTGGCATGGGGATAGTGTCCTCTTATGACACATTCCACTGGCAAAAACAAATCACAATTATCCCGGTGTGAAGAGGTTGGGAAACAGGTTCTACTCTTGAAGGTAGGAGGCTGCAGCTTATGTCAAGAAGGATGTTGCAGCAAAGAGGTGTGGAGATCAGACAGCCTTGGAACCAATCTTCCATCCATCTCAAGCATCTTCCCTGTGTTGCCTCATCCAGTGCCCATCACAACCTTAGGAAGAAGCCACTCTTCTTATCCTCATTTCACAGATGAGAAGACAGACAAGAGCCCGCCTGGTGGACTGGACCTGGACCGCACAGCACAGCCTTCCAGTGTCAGAACTGGGTTGTGAAACCAGGAGGTCTGATGGTGGAGCCCTGAGCTCATTCTCCCACTTCTTTTTCTATCTGCCACTCTTGGGGTCGAGGAGAAGTCCTAGTGGAGCCTGTTTGGGGGAGACCTGGGGTGGGAAAGTTGTGTAGGTGGACTGCAGGTGTGTGCCTGTGTTTGTGTGCATTGTGTGTGTATGCCTCTGTGTGCATGCCACTGTGTGTGTGTGTGTGTGTGTGTGTGTGTGTGTGCGTGTGTGCACTTTGGAACCCTGGGCCTGCTCCTCCAAGGACAAAATTTGGGGTAGGGGTGTCATGAGTCCATCTTCACGGCTTTTTCCTGCCTCCCCTCTGTCCTGCAAAGTCACAGGACAGCCTGGAAGGGGGATGAAAATCCATGGCTAGCCTTAACTGGAGCACATATGCAGATACAGGACACATCAAAGTCATCCGTTGGCCCCTGGCCTCAAAACAGGGCAGTAAGTGGGCTGGTGAGAGGCCTGTGTACATTCATAAACCAGCTGATTGAAAAGCAATATTTCAGATAAATACAAGCCAGCGATCTATCAGTGGTTGTAATAAAACCCAGGCTTCAGGCTGTGATTTTATTTTGAAATAATAAGAATTGCTTGATTCTTTTTACTTGAGTTACCATGGTAATTCCGGCGTGGAGCGGTGTTATATTGATTTAGAAAGTGGACAGTAATATTTCTTTTGTGTTATTCTGTTTCTAGGCCTTGATTTCTAATTTCTACTTGGAGATTACTTTTATAAATTTCTTAAGTCCTTCCACTTTTTCCCCCCGCCCCCCACAGTATAATTTTCCTCTCATGCACCACAATGTTCTGAGCTTATTGGTTTGCTCTTATTTTAAATTAAACTTGCTGGTTTCAGATATTGAAATGACATCTCTGTCTGTGTCTGTACTTTGGTTTAGCAAAATATTACAGTCTGACGCTCTCTGCTTAATAATTTAAGGAAGGCTTTCTGTCGGCCCTCACTGGGTGCTGATAACTTACGACTCAACCAACGCAGGCCTTAAACTCGTGACATTTTAATATCGTGTGGCGGGAGCAGCCACCCCTCTGCTCTTAGTCTCCGTGGAGAGAAATCCACATGGTACCCCAGAAAGGAGTTTTAATAATTCAACCTTGCTGGTTGGCGTTCTGCGACTCCATTGAAAGATGTGTGGGTGGGTGGATGGGGAAACCTATGCTTTCCAGAGGATTCAGGACAGGGCTAGGCTGAACGCCCAGGACCTATAGCCTGATCCAAACCAAATTCCATTCTTTCTTGGATATATAACTAGATGGCCATCCCTGATGTCAGACGAGAAGGGTTGCCTGTGAATGCCAGGGAATGCTTGAACTCTGATCACTGTTTTATCTTGAAAACCAAGTGGATCTCACGCAGGTTTGGAGTCAGACTAGGTTCAAGTCTGGCCTCTCCACACTTTCTTGCCAGGCCTGTCCTCCTGAAGAAAGCTCATAGCTGCTAGCCCGCAGGGTAGGGTATGTCTGCAGACCCCTCAGTGGCCTGAGTGGGGTAGATTAGTCACCACCGTGTGACAGATAGCTTGGAACCTTGCTCTTTGACACAGTACACAACTGTCATCTCAGTTCTGTGGGACAGGGAGCTGGGGCAGTCTGACTGAATCCGCAGAGCCTCTCAGAGGTGGTAATGATGGTACCTGTCAGTCAGAGGTGCAGACTCTTCTCAGATCCACCTGGGGAAATGATCACTTTTCAGCTATTTGCCTAGAAAGATTCAGTTCATGGGTGGTTTGAGCTAGAGGCCTCTCTGGCTGCCTACAGCTCCATTTCTGTGGGCCTCAGCACCGCACAGCAGCCTCTGCACCATCCAGCTTGCTTTCTAAAGGCCACTGGTAGAGACTAAGGAGAAAGTCACAGCCAGGTTCTGCCACTGTACCTTAGGGCTCAGGTGTCCATTGGCTACCTGAGCTTTTCCCAATCATAGGAAGCTCACCTTCTGTCTGGAAGCCACAATGTCTAAAGACCAACCAACCAGAGAAAGCCAAGGGCTCATATAGCCCAGGCTAACCTTGAACTCCTTCCTGATCCCTCCTCCTTCTACTGCTGCATTTTGCTCCCAGAGTAGGAAATGCATATCCCAGAAAGTGGGTAAAGGCAGGGCTGGAATGAGGTCCCTGCCTGTCAGGAGCATGGGGAAAATGACTGGCTCTAGTGTTATGAATTGATGGCGAACACACACATACACACACACCTACCTACCTACCTGCCTAATGTGCACATGCATAGGCATTCTGTCAGGATAGTGAGGGTTTTGTTTTGTTTTGTTTTTAATAGGTGGTAAATATGCTAAGTTCAGTTAGGGGCCTGCAGAGCAGATGTCTGGTAGGACTCAGTTGCCTAGAGCCTGTGCTCTCTCTCAGCATCTTGGAATAGGTAAGAGTGGTCCCTTCTGAGCCAGCCTACCTGTAACTGTCAGCTGAGAACTCCCATCTCTAATGGCTTTGCTAGGTGAGATGAAGTCAGACTTGTAAGGCAGCTTAGGGAGAGATGGCTTTACAGTTCCCTGTGAGGGAACAGGGCTCCTATAGGCCGGAGCACTCCCACAGGTGCCTAAGGGACACAGACATAGAGCTGAGAGTCAGAACTCCAATGTCCCCATCCTGGCCCATTGCCTAATAGAATGTTTGTGGGCACATCCTATCCCCATTTACATTGGCAGGGTGGCCGGACAGTTGGGCTCTTGGCTTGTTGATGGGAGGCCGCCTCTTCCAGGCAGCTGCACACCTGCCTCCCCTACCCAGAAGCCATTTCCCATCTGTGAGGCCTCTTCTTGGCAGGGGCCAGGACCCTGGGGAGCATTGGGCAGGGGGCAGGGCTCCCTGGGACACCTGGTTGCGACCTGGCATCAGCTCAAGTATAGAGCGTGATGTTTTCACCTGCCTGTTTGCCCCAAGGATGTCTTCATGCTACTCTTTGATCTCAGGCGGGGTTTATCAAATTCATGGCAAAGGGTGTCTTACCCACAAGAATAATATCTCATTAGTATTATTGAAAATGCAAAGTAAAGAAAAGAATCCAGGAAGAAAAAAAAATGAAAATGGGTTGAAATAATTAACACAGAGTTAAGCTGGCAACAGTCAGGCCTGCACCTGGTAAAATGTGTTATTGACTAAGAATTGACAGAAGAATCCGATCTTCCTGACAAAATTTAGATCTGCAGAAGCTGGCTCCGGAAATATTTTCCGGGAAAAAAAGGATTGTCACAAAAGAAGTCCCAACAGTGACAAACACTCCAACCTATAAGATTTGATATGAGAAAAAAAAAAAAAATGGACCAAACAGTCACTAAAAAAAAAAAAAAAAAAAAAATTAAATAATTGATCTTGATGAGAATAATACAAATAAATTGGGGGCATGGCTGGCTTCATGGTGTTGAGCAGAAAAGTTGATCATGAAATCCAGTTGACCCAGTAAAGCTTATTAAGAATCACTTTCTTAATTAAAACCACCACCACTGGTGTAGTTATTCTCAAGATACAGGAATCAAGAACAGGATCCTAATAAAGGGGTTTGGTGAATCCATCTGGGCGAGTGCCAACAGGTAAAGGGGGTCCAGAGGGGACAGGCAATGCAAGTCATAAATTTGTTTGTCCCAGAGTGAGGAGGAGGTGGTGGCCAGAGAGCTCAAAGCATCATGGGTATGACTGCAGCGGTAATCATTGACAGAACTATTGTGAGCTGTGCCTTCGTTAGGGTTGAAGATGCATGTGGAGGTCAATGGGAATCCTCTGAAGGGCTTTTTGGGCAGAATCAAGATGCTCTATCAAATCACTTGGGCCACTCAGAATAAACTGGAAGGGATGAAGCTGAAAGCAGAAGAAAGAGCTTGCAGTGAGAGGAAAGGGGTCCTCTCTTAGCTCTGCGGACGAATCTCCGAGGTCATGGGCCCAGACACTACAGATTTGGAATCTGTAAAATTCCTTAAAAGAAAGAACAGCTCCATGCAGGCCTGACTCATTACTGCAGAGGTGGTTTGCTGGCTTAGGAGGTGACAGGCACAGCTTTTGTCCTGTGCCTGCTCTGCCAGCCTGTTTGTGAGGAAGTTGTTCTTTTGCCTACTGTAGGGTGACCCTGGGCATACCACTTAACTTTTCGGACCCTTGGTTTCCCTTACAAATAAATTAGGGCCTGGAGCGTGCTCAGTGTTTGCTGCACAAATTCCAGGATTGAGGATCTGTTGGTGGTTTCGGGAAGCCAGGAGTACCTACCATAACTCCGGCCACCTTGCCTCTGACATCTCCTCGGTCCTCGGCTCCTCAGAACCGGAGAAGAATTCTGGAAGGTACGGTGTTATGAGATAGCCCCCAATGAGACCCTAGGAGCCAGGCTCATACTTAGAAAATGAACAAATACCCGTTGATATGAAGGCTCAGATATCTCTCCCATAAACCAAAGCTGTGACGTCTCCTCTGTGAGTCCGTTTCCACAGCTGAGAGACATGGAAGCTAGCCTGCCTCTGTGGAGACAGCCCTTAGCCCAGACTCAGGGGCAGGGGACCTTTTCCTGCCACTGTGTATGCTTGGCACCTCTGCTAGCCTGAATGCTTATCATTTTGACCCTTTTAGAACAACCTCTCCAAGGGCATCTCCTTCCCTCCTGCCCATGTGCTTGGGATTTGAGCTTTCACTCAAACTTGAACCCTGCCCAAAGTGAGGCTCACAGGCCCCAGGGAAGGGCACTATCGCTCCCCAGCCCCCACTGTGACCTCATCATTGTGTGTGTGTCATTATCTACCTCTGATGACCCATAGAGAGCATGCTCACATATCACCGTGCATGGTCAAACTACCCCACATAGAATAGGTTCAAGGTTCCCCACAGGCAGGCCTTCCTTTTGGATAAGAAAGGACACAGATGCTTCAACAGAGAGCCCATCCCTGGTGGTCCAGGGGTTAAGACTTAACACTCCTTTAACAAAGCCCTGGGAAGAAAAACTAATATAATCAGTATGTCATTTTCCGTTACTCAATAATATTCTACTGTGCGTACATATATTTTTTACTTATCCATTCATCAAATGATGATAGACATTTGGATTATTTCTACTCCTTGACGGTTCAACATGTTGTTCAGACCAACATTTCCAAGAGGACCTGGACACGTACTTTGGGGTAGAATTTCTGGGTCATGAAAACTCTTACATGTTTTTTTGTGCTTACAGATATTTGTGGTTGGTGTCTGTATGTTGTGTGTGCGCATGTGTGCCTATGACAGGATGTGCACGTGCCGTGGCACATGTCTGGAGGTCCGAGGACTACCTGAGGTACTGGTCTTTGCCTCTTCGCTTATTTGAGGCAGGGTCCCCGTGTGCTCACCAGGCTAGATGGAGATTCCTCCATCCTTACCTCTTGTGTTCTTGCTGTAGGACAGGAATTACAGATTCACAGCTTTCAGCTTTTATGTGGGTTCTGGTGACAAGTGTTTTAACCACTAATCCATCCCCTCAGCCTAAGACGTTAAATGAACAGGGCTCAGGGCCGTTGATGAGGAAAATTCCCTGGGTTGTCTGAGCTTCCCCAAGTGAGGTTATCTACCATCTGGTCCTTGCTGGCTGCTGGGAATCACTGTAACCTGGCTAGCCTCAGTTTTCTGGTCTGTGACAAAGCTAGTACTCTTTGAGCTCACCCCAAGGGCTTTGAAAAGTAATTGTTACTCATGAGGCATATGAAGAATTACAGGGTGTTATTGCTTTAATTGTTTGCATTCTTTTTGCCCTGTAAATTGGGTACGGCTGCTCCTGTTTTGCTTATGCAAAAGCTGAAGTTCTCGGAGAGACTAAAGAACCAGTCTACCTTGTTAGCCAGTGTTAGAGCCTCAACTCGAACCCAGGCATGTCAGAACCCCTAAGCTGACTGATTTCCCTGTGCTGCATTCCCCCACCCCAGAAGCTGCGGTGCCCGTAGTAGATCATCACCCTTCCAGGGGACACACAGGATGTGCCTTTGGGTAAAGTTCTCTGGGAGAGCGGTTGAAGTAGGTAGAGGACAGTGTGGGACCATCATGGAGGAGTGACTGTCTTCTAGACTGCTCAGATCAAGCTTGAAGGAAGAGATTGGCCTCAGACCTGGGCCAGTCTGGTGTTTGCCAATCCAGAGCCGCCAGAATCCTGGAGGGGTTTGCAGGAGCCTGTGGAGATCTCACCCTGGAGGAAAGATGTGAGCAGGCCCCTTGGGTGCTCCTGATCCTCACCCCCACCCCTGCCTGCTGATGCCTTGGGGGTTGGGGGGGCTTGCCTGACTGCCTTAGTTAGCCTGAGCAGTAATAAAACACTTTAAATTTATTGTGACGTTTGGATTTAATTAAAAAGTACATACTTAGAGAAGTAGAACATAATGGGTAGAGAGGCAGGGTGGCTTTTCCCCTCCTTTCTTCCCCAAACTAATTAGCGTTGTATTTTAAATTGTTTATGTGCCGCTAATCATCGTAATAAATCATTTATACTGAAAAAGACACACTCGGCTGTGCCCGCCGCGCGGGTTCCGCTCGCCGGGCTCTATCGCGAACAAATTGATCTAGAAGTGAATTTATTAACCACTGGGGAAGAAATCATTAGTGCTTTCTCTAAACATTCCCCAGGTACGCTTTATCGCCGCAGTTTATGCTGTAACTAAAAGGAGCATTACCCTGGCTTTCGCTGTCATTTCCTTGGAAAGCCAGCAGCCCACTCCCAAGCTAGGGGGTCCCTGCCTCCTCACCCCTATGTGGTCTGGGAACCCCAGCTGCTCTTCGGTGTTCCCTTTAAAATAAGGAGTCCCCCATGAAGCGGGTACAAGACCCCGATGCTCCTGTGGCTGTTTATCCCCTGCCGAATGCTTCATGGTTATTGAGGTTTATGTCTTAGGACCACCTTGGAATAAAGAAGGCCTGAGGTTTAGAAGTGGGGGAGGCTGGGTTTGCAGAAACAGTGGGATCGGAAGCTTGTTAGAAGGTAGCTTCCCTACCCAGAGTCTGAGAGGACATCAGCTGCGGGTTGACTATAGGTGAAAGCGGCCCCAGTTTGGAGCACAGGACCAAGGTGGGATGCCTGGAGCACGCTCTGATGATCTGGATCCCAGGGTTTGGCTGGAATAGTCTACTCTGCCCAAGGTTCCCGGTGAGGCCTTTTGCCCTGTGTATTGGGGTGACTTCACAGTCTTCCCAGACATGACCTGACAGAGGACAGACAGCTTGACCAACAGGCAGCTCCCAGCTACAGATATCATATGGTTCAGCGGTAACTGCATCAGCAACAGTTCATGCTACTCACTGCCACAGAGTGGCTACGCTCCACCTCCCCACCCCACCCCACCCCCACCACCCCTGCTTCCCGGGGCTGTGCTCCAGGTCTACTTCCTCCATTTTGCTAGAAGGGTCATTTATTCTAAACAAGGAAGGACCTTCCCCTTTGAACCCATGACTGGTCTAGAATCCATAGCTCCCCTACCTCAGACTCCAGCATCTAAATTGCTTCCTAGAAGGTTGGGTCCCTCCCACTGCTACAGAGAAGGGATATAGCAGGTCCTGGGGTGTCAGCGGTTCTGTTTTTTTTTTTTTTTTTTTTTTTTTTTCTCTAGTGTTCATCTCATAGTAGCTAGGGGGTGCCCTGCTCTGCTGCTTTAAGAAGGAAGCAGAGCCCAGCAGTTGGTAGACTGAGCCAGACTGTAGGGTCCCCTCTTTGTGCCTGGAGAACACATTTAAAACTTTGAATTCAAAATTGATTTTGAAGGACCCTAATCTCTGATCCCCAACGCTCACGGTGTGTCTGCGGCTCCTGCCAGACTCTCGTTTTCTGGTTCAGCGAGTTGGTGCTCATGTTCCTGATGCTGTGAAATTGAGACTCGCCTGAGAGTCTGGGGCCTCCTCCTCCTCCTCTGTGGAGGTTGTAGGTCTCTTGGGAGCTCCGTTTCATTAGATGGGTGGGTGACACTGGCTTTACAGGTGCCCACGGTGTAGCTGAGTCACCGTCTGGGGAGCACAGCTTCCAGACACATCCTGGTCTCTCACAGATGTGTGGCTCCAGGCAACACGGGGCCTGGCTCCTGCAGCTCCGATAGGATTGGGAGACTCCGGACAGAAAAAGGCTTGGGTCTGGAGTTCTCTAGGGAATTTCAGGAGCCTTTTCTCCCCACCAGCCTAGGCTACAAGGGGAAAGTGGCCATGTTTATACACCCAGAGAAAAGCAAGGAGCCAGGGGTTCAGGACAGAACTGAAGAGGAAAGGGCCTCCCACAGACCCACGACCCCCTGCAGCTCTGCCTGCCACCCCCTGAGCAGGTCAGGGTATTTATGTGTAAAGTCATAGTGGAGTGGAGCCCTGGGATTCGCCTCTCAAAAATCCACATCAAAAGAGCTCAGTTAGTAAAGTAGGAACATGAACTCGAGGTCCCATGTTTGCTCCCTGGCCCCCATTAAAAACACATGCATGCATGCATACACACATATGAGAGAGACAATGTTCATGGCAGGCAGGACTGAATACTATTTACTATAGCTTAGGCGTCTCTTCTTGTCCCTTCGGACCACAGAGCCACAAGTGTCTTGGGCTATGTGGCAGAGGGACAGCAGTATGCCATCAGGGTCCCCCCCTCCATCTCTGGGGATCTGCTTGCATAAATCTGCCCACTCCAGCCAGAGATGCTTGCCAGTAACATCTGGATAGCTGCCATTAAGTCTCCTCATTCATTTATTGAAGCAATGCCTAGGACTTCTGTCGGGTTCAGTGCTAGGAGAACAGCAGCAGAGAAGACAGGCCTCAAGAAGTACACCTTCCGAAGGAAGGCAAGAAGCAATGACCAGTTGCTATTGAAAACTCAAAAGGAAACCATGGGCGGAGGGTGGGTGGTTTACATAAGGAAAAGGGTGTGGCGGGTGGAAAAGTCCTCTCTGTTGATATTTAAGCTGCAAGATGGGAAGGCAACGAGCCCTGAAGAGCCTGTGTGTGCAAAGACCCCGAGGCAGGAGGTAGATCTGGAGTGTGGTGGAGCTCAGTGTGGGGTGAGGAGGCGGGGGCCATACCACACGAAGCTCTTAAGGCTGGATGCAGAGCAGGTGTGCTGTGCTCACTGCACCGAAAGGCGTGGAGAGGTTCCAAGGGGTGCAGCCACCAGCCTGGCTTATTTGGAAAAGCTTCTCCCACTGCCGAGTGGAGAGGGAGTTGTGGAACAGTAGGCTTGTGGGACCTGTGTGCAAAGTACAGTGAAGGGTGGGAATTGAGGGCTCAGGGTGAACTTCAGAGTCAAGGCCTGAGTTCGATGCCTAGCACTATATTAGATGGGTATTGGTCATACATGCCTTTAATTCCAGCACTCTAGAGGTAGAAGCAGAAGGATTAGAAATTCAACGTCATCCTCGGCTACATAGTGAGTTCCAGGCCATTCCGGGCTATAGGAGACACTGGCCAAAAAATAAAAATAAAAAAAATAAAAAATAAAGAAAGAAAAAGAAAAAAAAATCTGTGGCTCGGCTCTGTAAATGGAAAGAGCTATAAGAACAAGCTAGGTTAGGATAGGGAGCAGGAGATATGTGTGTGAGTGTGTGTGCTGTGTATGTGGTGTGTGTGTGTGTGGTATGTGGGGTGTGAGTGTGTGTGGTGTGTGTGGTGTGAGTGTGTGTGAGTGTGGTGTGAGTGTGTGTGGTGTATGTGTGTGAGTGTATGTGTGGGTGTGCGTGTGTGTGATGTGAGTGTGTGTGGTGTGTGTGTGAGTGTGTATGTGTGGGGTGTGAGTGTGTATGTGTGGGGTGTGAGTGTGTGTGGTGTATGTGAGTGATGTGTGTATGTGTGGTGAGTGTGTGTGAGTGTGGTGTATGTGTATGTGTGTGAGTGTATGTGTGGGGTGTGTGTGTGTGTGGGGTGTGTGTGAGTGTGTGATGTGAGTGTGTGTGTGTGTGTGTGTGTGTGTGTGTGTGTTATATGTGTTCTATGAAGGAGAGGTGAGGGAAGGGCACTGAGGCCTGGTAATCAGGGCTCCTAGCTTAGTTTTGGCTTGTTTGTATTCAAGACAGGGTTTCTCTGTGTAGCCCTGGCTGTCCTGTAACTTGCTTTGTAGACCAGGCTGACCTTGAACTCAGAGATCCACCTGTCTGCCTCCCAAGAACTAGGATTAAAGGCCTGTCCCACCATCACCGCCTTTCCTAGATCTATAGCTTTTAAGCTATGTTTGAGACTGCGGGGAGATAAACAAAAAGATACCCATTCCTGTCACAGAGAGGGAGAGGCCACACTGGATTCTCATGCCATTCCAGTCAATGAACTTCAGTGAGTGTGCACAGCTTTCTGTGCATCCGGGTCCTGGTTAGGGACCAAAGAAGACCTAGGGAGTGTCTGAAAGTTCTCAGCCGGCAGCTCCTGGAATGTATGGGTCTCCTCCAAATCCCTGACCTTAATCCCAAGCTCCCCAGAAGTGCAGATAGGAGACACAGGCCCTCATCGGACAATAAACAGGTCAGTGCCTTGGCTCTGACCCTCCCAGGCCCTAGTGTGGGAAAATTAACCTGTTGTTTCCAAGCCACTAATTTGATGCTCTGTCAGAAGTGCCCAGGTGGATGAAGGCCACAGGGCTCTTAGTCCACACTCAGGCCATGCAGGGCCTAGCTTCCTTTCCCAACAAGGGCCTCAGAGCTTTCCACCTCTAGACACACCAGGTCACAGTGGTTTGGGGGTTCGGATGCAAGATGCTAAGGCCAGTTGGCCTCCCCCAAAGCCCGTTGCATAAGTGCCTCCTGCTCTTATTCTACTGGATTTTGCTTCCCAGGGGTCTCCACTCTGCTGAGTCTTAGCACTCAGCTACCAAGTGCCCACCCTGTCCCTAGCTGTCCCCGCAGTGTGCCCCAGAGCTTTCTTTCTAAGCGGAGGTCCACAAGGGCTCCAGGACAGAGCTGGCTAGGAATGGATGCTTCCTGACAGCAGCTTGTGTCCCTGCCCCATGTGGTCACTCCCGGCTTTGTCATGGGGCAGATTGCATGGGACCTCTGGCCACTGGCTCACAGTGACCCTGTAGCACTCAGGAAGGGATGGGGTGTGAGCCCCCGGCTGGCAGCAGGTGCTAGGGAAACTGCCAGACAGCCCTTTCTGTTGTAGACTACTGGGGGCGGGGCTTGGCAAGTTAGAGAAGGCATGTGTTATAGGGCTACTTTTCAGTGTCTTGTCCTGTGCCAGCTCTCCCCTCCCCCCAACCTTCCTGGGCCCTTCCGTCATCATCCACACACAAGCCCTCAGCTGTGAGTCAAGCCTTCCCCTCCATCTCTGTTACCCTGTGCTGGAGCTCAGCCCTCTCCCCAGCAGCTCTGCCTCTGCAGCAGGATGTAACATAGTCTCTCCTCATTTAGTCACTGAGTAAACTGAGGTAAAACTGGAAAAATGACAACCAGAATACATGCCTAAGCTATGAGTCTTCAAATGCCTTCTCCCTATCTACCCTCTCTCTGACTTCAGAGGTGCCAGTCCCTCCGCTGAGCTAACCGCCATTTCATTAGTCAAGTCCTGCCTCCTAGCCTTACTTTCCCTGCCCCAGTAGGGAGCTGGAGGCTAAGGGAGCCTCAGTTTCCATCCCTTCCTTGACCTGGTAAACACCATGCTGCAAATGAACTCACAGAGAGGTCATCATGAGCCGGTAGACTAGGTGTCCAACAGTCGTTCCCCTTGGCTTTTGATTCCAAATGAGTAGGAAATGCTATTAGTTCTGGCCTCACCTGCCACGTGGCGGGGCCCAGGATAGGAGTTCACTGAGACGAGAAATTGTGGAGATAAAACCAGTGTGAAATGGAAGCCTTCTCGCAGACTGCGCGTGCCTGTGCAGAATAGTTACTTCTGAGAAAACGAGATTGGGGGAGATGCGGCAGAATTAGATTACACTTTCAAATTGCCTTATGCAAGGGGCTTGATGCCTTAGGAGGGGCACAGACTGGCTCTGCTGGGGTACTTCTCTGCAGCTCCACATCTGGGATGCCCAGGTGGATGGCAAGAGCCCCAGTCTGGGAAGCCCTCTGAGCCCTGGTCTCAGCAGCTAGGGTGGGAGGGGAAGACAGGGCTGAGTCGGCTGTCATGTTCTACAAGGATCCATGTGACTTCTGCTTCCTCCCGTCTCTAAGGTGCCCGGTTTTGTTCCAATCGGAGTTTGTTTTTAGAGTGACGGTTGTGACAGCCTATATCCGTGTGCACCTGTGCCTCGACGTATATTGACATCAGTTTGCCAACATGTGTCTGGCCCCAACCATGCGTATGCACACTTGCAAGCGTGAGTTGTGTTTTCAGGTGTGTTGCTGAACACCTGGTGTGTGTCACTGACAGATTTGACGTGGGGGGAATGAAACAGACACAAGCCCTCGTGTGTGGCCCTGTGGGCCTGTGTGATTCCATTTCTGTGGAGGAGTATTTGTATGCCCTCCCCATGTGGCCTGTGCCTGAGCGTGTCTTTATACTTGGCAGTCTTTTCCAGTCTTCATGAAGTCTCCTATGCCTTGGATCAGAGACGTCACATACTTGGGCCCCAGAGACAGACTCCCAAGGTTCAAATCCCAGCTCTCTCTCCCACTGACAGACAAGTTGGCAACCTTTTCTGCACGCCACGTTTTAGAACGGGAGAAATGATGGCAGCTACACAGCAGCGTGTAACTATCGGAAGGTGCTAGGTCAGACTGCCCATCCCAGAGTCCCTGCCTGTCACAGGGACATGGGTGCTTATGGTAACAAAGGGGAGCCTAGAAGGCAAGAGGCATCCTTGTGCTATGATGGTCTTGGCAGGACCTGCAAGTGAGTTTCCTACGTCTCTGACCTACTGTGGAACCAACACAGACATCCGCTGAGGGATTATGAGTCGTGCCCAGGCTATACCTAGGGCCCCCAGAACACTGCTCAGCACCTCTGAGGGACTTCCTCTGAGCCCCACGGCCATCCTCTCCCACTTATCTGGCTGCTGGAGCTGCCTTTTGGACAAATAAATGAAGCTGGCTGCCTCCTGGACATGCTTGCTCCGACTCCTTGACTGGCTTCTGGGTGGCACTGAACTCTGGCTAGATCCCATGTGACTCTGACGACAGTGGCAAGTTCCTATCCATTAGCTGCTCTGCAAAGGAAGTGTCTCTCCCTACTGCAGGACCCTGAGGTGGGGCTATGACAGGTGAACTTTGCTGCGTGCTGAGTCAGCTACACTCATCTAACTTGACTGCCAGGCTCAGCTAGTCCTAAAGACTCCTTTACTACTCATTGGCACTCTCTGAGAAGTCTTCCCCCACCCCACTCCCATCTTTCTCTTCTTGGTTTCTTTCAAAACAGTTTCTGGCTGTCCTGGAACTCACTTTGTAGACCAGACTGGTCTCAAACTCACAGAGATCCACCTGCCTCTGCCTCCCAAGTGCTGAGAATAAAGGCATGCACCATTATGCCTGACAAGACGTGGTTTTTGTACCCATTTTACGAAGAGGAAAGAAAACTAAGGCCCAGGGTTAATGAAATCTGTAGGGACTGGTATCAGATAAATCCAAATCAGAGGTACTCCAGAAATAGATGCCCTTTCTGTCTCAGAAGTGCTGATGCCTTCAGACTCAGGAATTCCTTTAGATTCAAGTGAAGGAATGTCTTAGCTAGGGTTATGATCACTGTGGTGAAACATAATGACCAAGGCAACTTGGGAAGGAAAGGGTTTAATTTGCTTACACTTCCACACCACTATTTATCATCTAAAGAAGTCAGGACAGGAACTCAAGGCAAGAACCCGGAGGCAGGAGCTCATGTAGAAGCCACGGAGGCATGCTGCTTGCTGGCTTGCTCCCCATGACTTGTTCAACCTGTTTTCTTAGAACCCTGCACCACTAGCCCAGGGATGACCCCACTCACAATGGGCTGGGCCCTTCCACATTGATCACCAATTGAGAAAATGCCCTACATGCTTGCCAAGTCTTATGGAAGCCTTTTCTCAGGTTCCTTCCTCTCCCGTGACTCTAGCTTGTGTTGAGTTGATGACATAAAACTAGTCAGCACAGGAGGGAATGTGACAAGTGACCCGGGACATTGTCCATTTGTTTTGTTTTGTTTTGTTTGTTTGTCTTTGAGGCAAGGTTTCTCTGTGTAGTCTTGGTACCTGCTCTGTATACCAAGTTGGCCTCAAATTCAGAGATTCCCCTGCCTCTGCCTCCCGAGTGCTGGGATTAAAGGTGTGCACTGCCACTGCGCAATGACATTGCCATAAAAGGTGTTGTTGGGAGTACTGGTGAAATCTAGATAGATGCGCAGACTGGAAAACAGGATTCCAGTGACCATCTCCTAGCGCTGTGGCTGTTTTTACCCTTGTTTTTAGCAACTGGTATTTTATGCACCCAGAGCATCTTGAGTTTAGAGACTTTATGTCTGAAATCGACTCTTAGATGATTCATGGGGAAAAAGTTGTAAGTATAAATAAAAGGAAGAGGATACAGGAGATGGGCACTTGGGGATTATTCCTGTTATTGCAGTTTTTCTGGGAGCTGAAAGATTATTTTAAGTCAAAAAGAAAGCCAGGCATGGTGGCACAAGCCTGTGGTCTGAGCACTTGGGAGGCAAAGGTGGGAGGAACAAGGTTGTCCTTAATGACATAGTAAGTTTGAGGTCAGTATGGGCTACATGAAAAGCCAACAAGGATCTGGAGTGATGGCTCAGTGGTAGGGTTTTTAAGAAAGGGTTTTAAGGAAGACCTGAGCTCAGTTCCCTACCTGTGTTGGGCAGCGCCTAACAGCCTGCAACTCTAGCTCCAGGGGATCCAGTGTCCCCTCGGGTCATATCCTGGCCACCCATGTCTGATGGCTCACAACTGCTTCCAAGCTCCAGAGGGTTCAGTGCTTCTGGTCTCCGTAGGCACCAGTGTCCCCATGCACATATCCACATATCACACACAGAACAAGATTAAGATTGATTTTAAAAGGTGTGAAGCTCAAAATGATAAAAAGTTTAAAAGAAATGAGTGCCCAAAGGAATAGCATTCTCATGGAGTGCATGCTGTCCTTTACCCCATTCTAGCTTCTGGGCTATGGCCTTAGATTCATAGCTTCATCTTGATCCACCACGGTCTTTGAACAAGACCTCATGGCCCCGTGTTTCAGGTGCAGGTCAGAAAGGAGGGGCCTGCTTCCCCAAGGTCTGCCCTCCTAACCCCCAGTCTAGAGCCCACTGTTGACTCTGTTCTTTAGGGGATAAAAAGCATAGCCTGGACAATGGTATTTCTCCCAGAGTAGTGGTGAGTACCACCCTTGGAGCAGGATTAAGGAAGGTCCCCTGGTGGGCTAGTAGGAGAAAGATACCAGGATTCTGTCCGGAGCTGGTGCAGTCTCAGTCACCGACAATAGTACAGCCCAGTGGGGGGCATTCCTGAGGTGTGGCCTCCAGTGACCTGCCTCAGGGGGAAGTGCACACACTAGGATGCAAAGCTGACCTTGCAGAAGGCAGCTGGGGTGGGCAGGATGCTCTCCTGTGACCCGGGCCTGTCATAGTGGAGCCCACACGCTTTGCTGTTTGGAGAAGCCTGCATCCCACTGGGGAGAGAGCCTAGGTTGGGCTGCATAGGTAGGGGTCGCCGAGGCTGTGGGTCTGGTTGGCAGGCAGCTTCTTGTGCAGAGGGCCTCTCTCCAGGGCAAGGGGAGAGGTAAGGGGAAGGACTGATGACCTCTGTGAGTCCTACCTCATTACTGAGGTGTCCGACTTTGCCCTGCATTGTAGAGCTGAGTGTAAATGTCAGAGTTCTGCAGAGCCCAGGAATCGGAGTTTGTACTGCCCCGGAGCCTTGCACAGACCCCTTAGGTAACTAGATGCTGATGAACTGGACCCGGAGACTTCACCTGAAAGACTTCTCTCACGGCATCAGGCCTGCTACCTGTCTTCATGCCATGGAGAGTCAGGAGTTCAGCCTGTCTCCAGCCACATATCATTCCCTGTATTCCCCGGGACTGAGGGTGGCACGTGGGCTGAGTGAACTGATTATTTTGCCAGGCCTAGTCTATGTACCTGAGCATGTGCCTGGGCATGTGTGTGGGCACAAGCAGTCTCCATTGTTAAAGATGGGCGGTTTCATTCGTGAGTAGTAATTACTGGGTAATGCTTTAAAGCCTTTCCTGAAGGCGTGCAAAGCTGTTTTCCCCCCTGAAGTCGGGAGTACGTTAAAAGGATTACCATGTAGATTTGATTTTTAGATAACGCTAAAATGGATCCCAAATGGACTTCAGCAGAGGGCTGCTATCTCCCTAATGGAAAGTGCATGGCCCCAGGCTCTGCTCCCAGAGCCAGCAGAGGAGGGGTAGGAAGGTCTGCAGGGGGCTGGCTGGCTGGCAGGCTAGAGGGGGTTGGGGAGACAGGAGTTGAGAGCCCAAGTACTGAGCCCTAGATGGACCAAGCCCTCCCTCTGCATAGCAGGTGAATGAGGACTGCAGTCTCACTGAGGCACTCTGGCTTGGGGTCTGAGTTACTGTTTACATGGACAGCTCCCCTGGACAGGTGCCCCTCCACAGGCCCCAAGGGACAGTGTTCCCATCCTTGGAACCCAGGCCTTCCTTTATTTTTCTACACTTTATCCCTCGCCATGGGCCAGGCCTTAGAAGGAACTTCTCTTGAGGTCGGCGGCTTCATGGGTGGATCTGGGCTCTGTCAGAGGAGACACAGGCTGACCCTGGGACAGCCGCCATCCTGAATACTATCTCTCATTCAGACCAATTAACCTTTAGAGCTGCATTAAGGAAATTAGGCAGTGAGCTTCCCAGCTAACAGATGGTCCGATGGTGATGGAAGGAGGGAGGGAAAAGGGAGCCGACCTTTGTCTGCCAGGGGCATCTACGGGATCTCCTCCTCCGTGCCCTCACCTGTCCCTTTGGTCTTGTGCTGTCGTAGGTCTGATCTCTCTCCTTGCAGAGAGGGCTTCCCTGTCCTAGGGGCTGTTCTCCTTTCCGGTAGAGGTCAGAGCGGGTGGCTGGGTTGAGAAACAAATTCTCAAGTCATCCCCATCAGTGGTCTGGTAGTTTAACCATCCCTCTAACGACTGAACCTCAGTTTCCCCATCTGTAGGAGGAGAGCATTTGCCTGGAACACTGAGGGCTGGAACACTGATATCGATGAATCCAAGGTTTCCCGTGAAGCCAATGGGCATACTCCTTCCTGAAGAGGGAAGGGAAAGGGAGGGATGCATATCAGCAGCTGGGGCTTCGGGTAGGCACAGAGTCTGAGCTGGGGCTGGGAGAGATACCCAAGGATGGAACTGATGCTATGCCTGGAAAGAACATAGTTGGGTCTTTGGGTCAGGATAAGGCAGGTGGAGGCAGAGACTCTAGCTAGGTCTTTTGGAAGCTGGCTATCCAGGAAGGGTGGACTTTGCTGGCTGTGCCTTGGTTGTGGATAAAAACTGCCTCTAACCCACCCTGTGTTTTCTCAAGAGGCGTGCTCTCCTGCAGGCCTCTTTGTAAGACCACAGACTGGGTTTCTGTGCCACCTGCCCAGCATTTCCAGTTTCCTTGCCCCTGGCCACTATGCCCCCCCCCCCCGCCTGTTTCCTCCTCAGCCGCCCTGCACAGTGATTCCAGGTGAAAAGGCCAGGAACATGTGACCGACCAGCAGGCTCTGCCCTCAATAACTGCACACCGAGTCTTGCCTGTGACTTGTTGCTTCTTATATATTGAGAAGTTTGCACGGGCCGAAAGGGAGATGGTGCAGGCAGATTCCTAAACTGGGGGGTTGGACCAGACTTCACAAGCTCTGGATCCTCCCTCTTTCTCTCAGACCAGGCCACATGGAAGTCTGGCTTTGAGCAAAGCATTCCTGAGCAGAGTTCTCGTGTGGCTTCCCAGCCACTACCCCGAGTCACTTTCCTCCCAGCACCACCATTCTGTCTGTCATGGGTGGTCCAATGCATAGTGACTGTTCACTTCAAGAAAGAGTGAGGAGGATGAGAATGGTCTGGAATCGCAATGAACCTCGTTCTTAGACCTATGGTGGCCAGCTGTAGCTGTGTCAGGAGAACATGGGTCTGCCCACATGAGATCACACAGGGGACAATGACTAGGAAGAAGAGTCCAGCAAGCCCAACAGCTTCTGGTGGGGTGTTGACAGGACCAAGGCATAGGCTATGACATGCTGCCCAATAGGCCAGGCTTGGGGCCTGGAGAAGAAATAGAAACGAGGGCTCTGGGAACCTTTACTTAGAGGAAACAGTGAAGAGAAAGTCATACTTGCCCCCTTCCCTGGAAGGGGTGGTACCCAGGGCTCCAGGGCAGTCCCATACTCATCCGTCTCATTCCCCCCTCCACAGGTGTGCCGATGCTCTCTGTCCAACCTAAGGGGAAGCAGAAGGGCTGTGCAGGCTGCAACCGCAAGATCAAGGACCGGTACCTGCTGAAGGCTCTGGACAAGTACTGGCATGAGGACTGCCTCAAGTGTGCCTGCTGTGACTGTCGCCTGGGTGAGGTGGGCTCCACTCTCTACACCAAGGCCAACCTCATCCTGTGCCGGCGAGACTACCTGAGGTGGGTACTGCTGCTCTGCCCTCTTTGAACAGCCTCCATCCTTCTCGGCCCCCAGCTCTAAACCAGGCAGCCTGTGTGCACTGTCTGACTGCTCCTTCCTCGCTGCCTTATGTCAGCCCTGAGAGCCACCCGAAAGCAGGGTTATGTCTTCACCTCCTCGGACTTGGCCCCACAGTATCTACTGAGGCACTAGTAAAGTATTGGACACAAAGGTAATCTTCCCACCAGCCTGGGCTTCAGCCTCACCCATCTCCTATAGACATCCAGGAGGGGACATCTCAAAGCGGGGAGGCCCGGAGGAGCAGATGAGGTAGTCTAGACTTGCCTGGGCCTTCTTCCCAGTGGAGTCTCCTGCCCACCTCCCCCTGGAGTCCTCTCCAGGTGCACTGGGATTAGGCTCTCATTTGCCTTTTTGGCAGGGAGCCATACCCTAGGACAAGGACTGCCAGTGCTTTTAAAAGATCTGGGTTTGAACCAGCCCCCAGTCTTTAGTTTTTGAACCTCTCTCTGTTTAACCCCTATAGTCCACCTTGCATTCTTCAGAGCTTCGAATCTCCCCCACAACCTGGATCTCATCCCCTGGGGCTGCCTTCCCCCAATTAACCCTCCCTTAGGCCATTTATGACATCAGCAAGGCTGGAAGGAGGCCATGAAGCAGGGGCCTTGGCTGAGGCCCAGCACCTGCATTTGGCTCTGTCACTAGCTGCTGGATGGTGGCTGGACAGCCTTATGGGGCAGAAAGACCCATTGCATTAATTAGCAGGATGGGGGTGAGAGCTGGTGGGATTTGAGCTCAAGTCAGGACAAGTCAAAGGGGGCAGGTTTAGCTGGCAACTCCCACCTTCCCCAGAGACCCTGAGATTTACCTGTTTGGACCTTTCCTTTCAACTGTTGTCTTTAACTTTAACATCAGATCTTTTAAAAAGTGTTGGTATTCAGTGCTTGTACGGTAGAGAGAGAAACTGAGGCTGGGAGGAAGGGTTAAGGATGCTCTTGGGAAGTCACCCCTTGAGGACCTAGAAAGGGGCTTTTAAGTCTAAAGGTTTATGATATCTACCTGGGTAGTTGAATTATCAGGCTAGGGAGAGGTGACTAACAAATGGCCTGCCATCAGGGCTGGGAGGAGCACCATGGTGAATTGTGGCCTTGTCGGGAACTCCAAGCACCCACTTCTGGGCCCTGCCAGCCACAGGGGCTGGAAGTTTGCCATTCTGCCCCCCCCCCCATTACTCTGGGAGAGGTACTGAATGACTTCTGGAGCCAGGTAGGCCAGTAGGTTAGAAAGAGGGTGGCTGCCCAGAGTCTGGGCCTTTACAACAACTGCTGGTGGCAGAAAAGGCCCCCATTGGCAGGCAGATGCTGTGGCCCAGCCTTTGTCTGCCTTTATCTGAGTCACCAGGCAGCTCAGGGCAATGAATAATGGAGCCAAGCTGGTCTGCAGGTGTCTGAGCCTGCATCAGACAAATCGGGGATTAGAGGCCCCCACCACCCGGCTCTTTCGGAGCTTGCTCAGCAGAAAGGCAGCAAGGAGAAGCTTGGTCAGCTCAGACCATTAGAGCACGTAGCCAAGAATTGCCATGAATGGGGAGGGAGTGAACTTCCCGTCCTCCTGTCCCGAGAGCTTTGTAGCCAGCAGCTGAGAGAGGGATGCCCTCTCAAAGAGACCATTGTGTCCGGTCCCCTTGGAACTTGTTTTGGGGATCAGTTCTGGGTGAGAAGCATCTTTAGGCAGGCTGCATTTCCCTGGCAGCTTCATTTTCCAAAAAGATAAGCTGAGATCCCAAGAAGGAAAAGGAGACACAGGTGAATGGCACAGTGAAATTATAGCAGAATACGATTTCATAAAACACTAATTTTATCTAATTTTGGGACAGGCAGGCCAGCCTCGAACTCCCCATGTCGACGTGGATTACCTTCAGTTCCTATTCCTCCGGCCTCTACTTCATAAGTGCTAGGGTTTCAGACACGGACAACCACGTGGGTGCTCATGTACCCAGAGCCCCATGCGTGTACTCTACTAACTGAGCTGCAGCCCCAGAAAGCGCTGTAATTTTAAAAGCAAGAAACCTCACCAGTGGCATAGATCACTCTCCCAGAGGAGCCAGACATGTCCCCCTGGTGACTTGTTTATCTCTCTGTGACTCATTCTTTTTTTGCATGGGGATGAGATAAGAGTTGACCTCGAAAGACTGCCTTGGGATCCGATGAGGTGATTTTTGTGAGCTCTTAGCGTGCCCGTGAGCCACTGGTTCGGCTGGGGCTAAGGTTAGGCATTGCTAAGAGCATTGTCCAGTGAGGGATGTGGTTTGGTCTTTGGCATTGAGATAATTGGGGCTCTGGGAGGCTCCAAGAGACTGCATGGGAACACACAGCCCACGGGCAGACTAGACTGCCTCTGAAATTTAGTCTTGTGTGGGTCTGGAGCCTTTGCTAAGGGGCCATCCAGGTGCTCTAGGGACTCTGGTGGCATAGAGTGATGATGTCTAACACTTAACTGTAAGTTACATGGCCTCCCCAAGAAGTGAGATGCCAGGGTTTTAAAGCTTAATCTGGAAGGATCTAGATACGGTAGTTAGTTCTTGACCAGGCCCACTCACTATTCCACGAGCTAGGGAATGGGCTAGCTTCTGGGTGGAGGCAGCTCCTGGTCAGGCCCTTACGTCCTCTGTGCCCTTCCCCTGGCAGGCTTTTTGGTACCACAGGAAACTGTGCTGCCTGCAGCAAGCTGATCCCAGCTTTCGAGATGGTGATGCGGGCCCGAGACAATGTGTACCACCTCGACTGCTTTGCCTGCCAGCTCTGCAATCAGAGGTGAGTGCCACACCCTCAGCCGGCTCAGCACACTGCCAGACCCTAGCCTGAGGCCCTCTGGTTAGGCCAGAAGTGCTGAAGAGGCATTCGTACAAGTGTAACGACTTCTATGTATGCCCCTGCGTATGTATGCTGTCCTTACCATACGTGTGTGTATGCGTGTGTCTACATCTGATGGTTGGATGTGTGTGTGTGTGTGTGTGTGTGTGTGTGTGTGTGTGTGTGTATTATACATAGGGTAAAAGTATTTGTACATTTGACGAAGGAGCTTGCATAAGGATCTCATGTGCCCCAGGTCACCCCTAAACTTGATATGTAGCCATGGTTGCTGGGATTATGCTACATGTCCAGTATATATGCATTTATATTTTAAATGTTTGTGTGCATGTGAATATTAGTACATGAGACTGTTTAGTTGTGCATGTAACTGTAATCATGCATGCGTAAGAGTTTGTGCATACTATATGAACATGATGAGATGAGAATTTTGTGCATGTTTTAACTGTGTATACCGAGTATACTGTATCGGTGTGCATGTGGTTTTGTGTTCTGTCTTGAGAGAAGGGGTTCCCAGACCCATAGGGTAAGAGATCTCTTCAGGAAATATCATTCCCGCCTCCTTCCCTGACTCTACCCACGAGTCTGGCTCCCTTACCCCCATGAATTTCTGGGCCCTATTCATTATCCCAGTCCTGAGGGATAACTTGGGGGATTTAAGGCATTTTCCCCCAAGCTTGGAACCTACCACCAAAAAGCAGGAAATCTTCTCAGGAGCCCTCAGGTCAGGTAGGAATTCATATAATGTTCCCAGGCTGAGGTCCAGAGGGACCTGCAGGGAACACTAGGCTGGCTGAGTGCTCTGGCTAGACTGCCTACCAGCAGGGCTCTGTGAAGTTCCATCGCCACCTGGTGGTCAGACTGAGATCTACTACTAGGACTGAGTTTGTGACCCAGGGACTTAAAGTCTGGACCACCAGGGGACATCTTTGAGGGGAAGCTTGAAAATTCCTCAGTCTGTCCAGAGGACTAAGAGACCCAAATGTGATCTTCCTGGGTTAGAGAATAAATTGTGAACTGGGGTCACACTCTTTAGAGGAAATGATCCCTAAGCTAAGAGGGCAGAGAGATGGAAGTACCCATGTTCTCCTTCCCCCACCTCCGCTCCCTTCTCGTTCTCCATCCCTCCACTCTGTCTAGTCTGGGTCCCAACTGTCTCTTGCACCCTCTCTGGGACTGAGCTAAGGCATCTGCATGACCTGCTGGTGGGTGGCCTGTGGCTTGACAGTCTGTCTCACCACCCCAGGCTGCAGGGGTCTGCTGAGAGTAATTAACCAGGCTTGCAGTGGCCCTGAGAGGTTCCAGAAGCCAGTTTGTCAGCATCATCATCTCCCGTGCACGTCCCACTTCCTGGTCCAGCTGGGACCTCACCTATAGCCCCTTTTCTCTTGATTTTTCTTCTAGATTTTGCGTGGGAGACAAATTCTTCCTGAAGAACAACATGATCTTGTGCCAGATGGACTATGAGGAGGGACATCTCAATGGCACCTTTGAATCCCAGGTTCAGTAACGCCCAACATCTGGCCTCCAGATCCACCTGTCCGTCTGCCTACCTGACCATCTGCCTGGCAGGCCGGCCGGCCACTCTGCCTGCGTGGGCTGGCCAGCCGCTGTCCTACAAGTTAGAACTTCATCCTCAATGGGAAGGTGGCTTTTCTCCACCACCACCCCCCATTTCTGTGGGACCCCTCCTGGGGCCAGGCTCGGCCTGTACAGTCTGTCTTCTGTATATAAATGGGAACATTTATTTTATGAGAAATGTAATGCGATTTTATTACTGGCGTGGATTAAACTTATGAATGTTTCCGGGGACATGACTACATGGTTCACATTACTGACACAGTACTGCACCTCCCCCACCTTCTGCCTCTGGTGGGCAAGGCATGGAGACGCAACCTCCAACCTCCACCATATGCTCTTGCCAACCAGGGACACACAAGCATGGCTTTGGGGATCAGAAGAAGGGAATAACTTCGAGTGTCCTAGCCATGCATGAGAAGTGGGGTGTCCCTCTCTCCCTGCAAAGCATACACTCTGGCCCTATGCAAAGCCCCAAGTAGAGGGGTGCTGTGATACTATGTGTACTTTTAGCCCACCCCCTCTGTCACTGGAACCCTTAGCAAAGTGACCAGATGGGGACCCAGTTCTGCCTTGCTCCACAGTTGAGCCCCAAACCCCAAGCCTCATATCATGATAAACCCTTGTTTATCAATCGAAACATTCTGTTTCCCTTAAGCTTGTCTGTGCAGGCTGGAGATAGTCTGTCAGTCACTCAGCAAGCCTTGGTCTACTCCAGGTCTTAGCCTATGCCTCTACTGGAGCTAATCCCCAGGGAACCAAGCATGGGGTTGAGTCATTGATGAGACACAGTCTCTGTTTGTGAGAAGTCTGCCAGGGACCTGGAAGTCTGAAGCCCCAGTAGAGGAGAGAGAAGAGAAAACCAGGGAAACTGACAGAGCACACTAGGGGAGGCAGAATGCTTCTGGGGAGAGCTGAAATGGGCCTATTTCCACTCCCACCCCCATCCTACATCCTCCACCCCTACCCCCACTCCCGTAGGAGACATTGGCTGTGATGACTCTCAAGAGTCAGGGACAGGGGAGCCCATGGACATACTCTCAAACAGACACATGTGTAGACAGGCAGAAGAGACAGGCAGGTAAGCCAGCAGGCAGTCAGCCCAAGCCAGAAGGCAGCCGGACCTGTGGCAGACAGTCAGGCGTTTCTGTCTGCCTGGCTGAGCTAGGCTCACCCGGGGCAGCAAGGATAATGCCACCGTGCTGAGCATAGAGCCTGAAAGGGAGCAGAGGAGACCATGGGCATCAGCGAGGAGCCTGCTGAGGGAAGGCTGTGTGGGCAGGCTCTCCACCCAGACCTTTCTGCTTCTCTTTCTCCGGGTCTGCTTTCCACCTAGCCAGGAGCCCAGTGCTGAAGGAGCCTGACCAAGGCCTCCAGGTGTGGCTGCCCCTCCCTTGTCTATGTACCAGGCCCACTCCTACATTCTGAAAGCGTGGAGACAAGGCCCTCCGTTGCCTGGAAAACACTGCTTCTATAAGTCCCGGTTATGTGGCCGGGGTAGGACCAAGGATCACAGTGTAGGAATTCTCCGTGAAGGAGCTATACCCATGTATATGTAAGGATCAAGAGAGAAAAGGCCATGGGGCCTGGCTGCAGGGGTGTTTGTGTATGTGATGCGCTCGGTTGGGGTACCAGCAGCATGATGGACAGTGGACTGGGAATGGGATTGAGTAGATGCTGAGACAGGAGGATGGCAGTCTACAGTGAGCAGTTTTCTCTCTCCACATGAGAAAGCAGATTTCTTTCCTGGATGGTAGGTAGCACAGCCCTCAGTGCCAGACGCTCTGTCGGCTCTCGAGGCCTAGGATGCCTGCCCCAAAGGCCTGACTCCCAACTTCAGAGTTTGCTGCAGATAAAGTTGTAACACAAGTTAATTACATGGTTATGGAGAGATAACGGAGCCACTCAAATGCAGTTTCTGGGCAATTACAATTGTTTCCAACAGAGTTGCCATATTGCAGTCATGAAATAGCGTGTCATTCTGCGGTAATTGTGTAATTAACTTGTCTTACCACTCTAGGTTGCACAACAATTAATTCACTCACAATAAGATAGACTCAAAATCAAACAGGCTGCATTTGAAAGCACCCAGTAGAGGAGCTGGCCTTCTGAGAAGAGCCCCCCCCACAACCTACTCTATCCACCCTCAAATCTTATCAGGGTGTTTCCTCAGCCCCATGTGTCTCAGAACATGCCAAGCCCAGAGTCACAGACCCAATTTATTTCTCTCTTACCTGCCCAGGAAGTAAGATGACCCAATTCCTAGGTGAGCCAAGAGACCTGGATCTACACTGTGAAATGCTCTGCTGACTGACATGAGCTGGCAGCGCCGTGCTGGCTGCCGTGAGGGTCTCGGTAGGGTGCACCTCACCAGGAAGCCCCTGTCAGTCCACAGATGCTCTGAAGGCAAACTATGCTGGCTTAGCTTCCACCACATAAAACCAGTAGGAGGAGCAGGGCATTGCTCATGGGACAACTGAAGAAGGAAGGGCTTCCGTAGATGCCGAGGCCTAGGAAGAATTGTGTATTTGTAGGGGATTCGTGGTCTCTAGGGGCGAGTTAGGAAAAGTCTGTCCTCCCCCACTCTAGCCACTGAGTGCAGGGTGTAAGTTGTCCTAGGCCTGTTCTCCTTGGGGACGGTAGCCCACTGATGATTGAGGGTCAGGGGCAGAGAGCTGAGCATTGGGGTCTAGCCTGGGGCAGGTAGTCCTTGAATAGGACTGTGTACTACACACAAAACCCTTCCACAGCCAGCCCCAGGTATGTGGGGGGGGGGTCCATCTTCCCTCCCTGTCTTCCTTGATGTCAGAAATACTATCACAGAGCTCATGGGCCCCTGTGTGGTGGAACCTGTTCATATCTCCGGTCATTGATCTGAAGCTGAACCACGGGAAAGTGCTCAGAAAGAACCCTGATTCCAATGTTGATGCTGCCTGTTATGAAATCTCACCTGGGTCTTATCTCCCCGATCCGATCTCAGTGACCTTTTATGCAGGAAGTACTGACAAAATCCACAGGCCAGTCTTGTCTGGGAGAGCTTGTTTCTATGAAGGGATGATGGCTTTTCTCAGTTCTGCCATCAGAGACCTTTATGGACAGGCTAACTAAATCTGGCACCGAGTGGTCCCCAGAGCCACCTACCTGGCATACCAAGTGAGGGTGGGCCCAGCAAAAACCCTTTCTAGCTGCAACTGTTCATTGCCCTCAGAGAAAATGCCACAGAGAGAATGGTGGTGGTGAGTCAATATTTAGCTATCTTTCACCTTTTAAAGCTTGAATTTCCTGAAAATGAATGAATATAGATGAGCTGATTATGAAGATAGGTAGGTTCAGGAAAATATGTGGTCAAACCTGGTTTATCATGAGAGAATAGTCACAGGAAACACACACACACAACCAAACACACACACACACACACAACCAAACACACACATAACCAAACACACATACAACCAAATGCACACACACAACAAGACTCACACAAAACCAGACGACAGACACATAAAACCAGATGACAGATACACACACACAAAATCAGATAACAGACACACAGAACCAGACACACAAAACAAGACAACACACACACACAACCAGACACATAAAAACAGGTGACAGAACACACACACACAATCAAACGACATATACACAGAACCATACACACAAAAAACCACAAGACAGACACACATACAACCAGATCTCTCTCTCTCTCTCTCTCTCTCTCTCTCTCTCTCTCTCTCTCTCTCTCTCTCTCTCTCTCACACACACACACACACACACACCAGACAAGAATTTATTCAGAAACCACAGCCATCCTTTATCTCCGCATGAGATCCCAAGTGCAGGCACTTTTATTGCTTTAGCCCATCTAGGGTCTCAGTTTCTTGTCCCTGGGTCAGGGAGACAAAAGGATGTCCCAGATCTTCTTAGACTGTTGGTGCCACCAAAGTAAATTACTTTTGAGCTCCTGACATCCTTTTTGTTGCCCGCCAGGAGCCTGCCCATCCTTCCCATGGCTTTGTCTTCAGCTTCATAGCACTCTTGGTCCTGCTACCGCATTTAGATTCTCTTAAGCTCTTGTACGTCCAACATGGACTCCTAGCTGTGTCCGGAGTTTAAATAGTAAGCTTCATGTCAAATTTCTTTCTAGCTCTTTAACCACTTGTATCCTCTTCTTGGAGCCTGGTGCATTCCTCAGTGGTGCGCCTCGTACCTGGGTTCTACCTTCTTGACACTCCAGGGTTTGGGTCAGACCAGAAAGAAGGCAGTTGCTGTTCACAGCTGTAGAATAAAGTCCGATTCCTACTCTGGGAAGGCTTAGGGAGGAGGGGACCAGGCACTTGGGAAAGAAGTAGTCTTTAAACCCTATTTGTAGTGGGGCTGTGCCAAACAGGCTTACATTCAGTGTGAACTCTCCCAGGTGGTTTATGTTCTGGGCACTACTCATCCATGAGAGCTGGTGAAAACCCTCTGTGCTGTTGAGCTTTCTCAGAACACCCATTTCCCCTTCTCATCAGGCTGCACATCCACTTAAGGACCCCAGCAGATGCTGTCAAGACTCTAATTCTCTCAGCCCATGCATTCCAAGCCCAGCAAACGCAAGTACCCAGTTATCCCTCCTGAGTCTGGGCTTGACAGAGAATCCAGGACCCCTCTGGGTTGTATCATCTGATGTAATGAGTCTACCCACTGCATTTGGAGAACATAAAGGCTCTTCTTATGGAGGACTCAGAGGGCTCCAAAGAATCTCAAGGCTCCCCTTTTGTCTCAACTTCTCTGTTTACCTATCACCCTGTGACATAGATGTTATCTGGGGTCAGACACAGATGGGACAGAACAAAAGGAGATGAGAGAGAATGTTGATGTCTGGCATGGTGGCACGCACCTGTCATCTCAGCACATAAGAAATAGAGGCAGAAGGAGCCAAAGTTCATTCTCATCATTAGCTGCGTAATGAGTTCAAGGCCAGCCTGAACTTTTCTGTCTCATAAACACAAAAGAGAGGGATGGGGGAGGGGAGAACACTAGGAAGTGGGAGATGAAACAAGGTGAAGAGAGCAGGCATGGGAAAAGTGTCCAGAAAGAAATTTTCTAATTGCAGGGATGAGCCTACAGTAAGGGCAGTATATATATATATATATATATATACCATCTAAATGCTGTCTCAGAAGCCCAACAGGTGACATGGTTAGAGTCATAACCTCCCCCATCGAACTGCAGAACAGTCTGGGGTCAGTTTCTTGAGTTTCTGTTTACAGAAGAGAGCCATCCTTTCTTTAAAGAAGAATATTGACAATGATTAATTTTCAAGGTTGTCCTGAGGTTTAGAAGAGGGTCACATGGAGAGCACTCATGGATGCAGACATGACCATGAGTCCAGACAAACACCACCCCAGCACTTGATGCAGGACACTTCCTTTGATTCTCAGCAGCTACCTTAAAAAGTGAGCATGTGCAACACAGCTGCAATTCTAACATTGTAGCCACAGAGGCAGGAGGATTCCTGGGGTCATCTGATAAGCTCCAGGCCAATGAGATACCATGTCTTAAAAAATAGAGTAGATGACTCATAAGGAAAGGTACCTGATGTTGTCCTGACTTTCACAACCCCAAGCACATGCACATTTATCCTACTGAGGAATTGTTCTTGGGTGAAGATGGGGCCCAGACATATTTGTACTTCAGTACATGTCTTAGCAAAGCATGTCAGCCTATGCTGGTCTGCACTAGATAGTATAGCCAGGGAAGACTCCTCACCTATGCCTCAGCTTGGCACCTATCAGGGAGGCAGACCCCAATGCAATATTCTTCAGTCGGGAAGCAAGCCTGTTAGTCAATCAGGTGACAAGAATTACTTTTGTACACTAGTGCCTGCCACATGCCAGGTTTGCATCTAAGAGCAGAGGAGTTAAAGTACCAGGTTCAAGGCAATGGTTTTGAGGTTAGGGGAGACAGGAAACATCGGCAGATAATGAATTAAACATATTCCAAGACACAGAACAGCAGGGAGAAGCTTATTTAGATCAAGAGGCCTCAGGGTAGACAGCATAGCTCAGCAAGTAAAGGCATCTGCCATTAAATCTGATGACCTCAGTTGGATTCCTGGCACCCAGATGGAGAGATCTAGCTTTTACATATTGTCCTCTGACCCTCACAAGCAGCCTGTAGCACACACACACACACACACACACACACACACACACACACACACACTTAGATAGGTAGGTAGGTAGGTAGGTAGGTAGATAGATAGATAGATATAGATATAGATAGATAGATAGATATGTAGATAGATAGATATAGAGATATAGATAAAATGAAATGACCTCTGCTCACCCACACGCTTAGAGACTACCTTACCCAAAGGGTTCACTCTGTGGACATTGAGGTCCAAGGAAGTGATAGGCAAGTGCTCACCAGATGCAACTAGCTTAAGGGCCTGGTATCCTTATCCCCTAGGTCTTTGCCTCCTGTGTGCCATGCCTTGTGCTCCAGCCTAAGACTCTGCCTGCACACAGTGGGTAGAGGGCAGGAAGTTCCAAGCGACCCCAGCACCTCCTCAATGCACATCTGCCTTTGTTTTCCAAGCTGGTAAAAAAAAAATATTTCCCTAAAATACAAAGAAATTGGGGTTTGTGTTCTTGGCTGCCATCACCTATATTCCTGTCTGATTGTGTTACCAGCTAGGGACACATTGGCTGGATCTATGGTTTCTGGAGATTCTCTTGGGGTCCTGGTGAGAGAATGTTCTGGGCACTTAAAATTACTACCCTGAGCAAAAGATGCATCTAGAAAGCATCTCTATACTCTGCGTGACTGGTTTTCTAGGGGAAAAGACAGTTTGCTATAAAAATGGGAATTAGCAATGCCCAGAGGGCCACAGGACATTGGGAGCTGGCAGAGGAGCGCACTGTTCTTTCTTTCTCTCTGTCCCATCTCAATCTGCCTGGTTTTCTGTGATGGGAAAGGCACTCATTCTGTACCCTCCTAGCTTGAGGCTGCTGGATTCCCCTTAGCTGTGACTCACAGGTGGGGTGGGTATTAGGGGTGTCCATGGGCTTGTTTTCTGCTGCTGACATCTCCCCCTGGTGAGGAGTGTGTTGGCTGGCTGGCTCATATCTCAAGATGTGAGATATGGGCCTTACATCTTGCTTCAGCTGGGATTTCATTCCAGGATGTGGGTTTCCAAACTCCAGTCAAGGTGACAGTAGCTTCTGGTCCAGGAACACCAGGGTGAATAGCAACCCCCTCCTCGGAGTGAAGGAGTAAGGCTGTCTTTGCACAAAGGAGAGTAGGAGCAACCATTAGTTCCTTGGGACTCAGGAACACTGAGACCCAAGGCTGGCTGTCCCTCTTCTAGGGCTTTTTAAGCCTCTGCCTTCTCTGCACCTGCCTTCTTACTTAGGGCCTATGTAGGAACTAATCCTTGTGTTCATTATGTGACCCCCCCTTCTCTGCCCCTCTTCTTTCATTAGAGACAAGAGAGCTAATTACCACCCCTCAGAGGCCCAGCTACAGGCCATTTAGAACTGACACAACCCTTGAAATGATTTAAAAATCCCATTTTCCTGCAATGAAATGGGCTACCCTTCCCTCCTCATTAAGACTAATTACTAAATGCTTTCCATTTAAGGGGGGGCCTTGCTCTCACCCTCTACCCAATCCTACCTCAGGATGTTGTTCCCCATAGACCTTCCTGGGCAACAGCAGAGGCTCTTCCCTATCTTGATTGGATATTGAAAACCTGCTACACCATGACATTCTATCAAAGCCCTGTGAAAGCTAAGACTGAAAGGAACAGGCAAGAAGGGATAAGGCTGGTGTTGGATGGAGTGGTGTTGAAGAAGAGGGAAAGATCCGCATGGTGCGGGGACATTAGCACCTCTGAAACTTGCTGCAAAGCTGCTGACCCCAAACCAAAACAAGAACTTGTTGCATTCAGAAGTCAATGCTCCACGGAGCTCTCCATGGTGCTGGGGCATGGTGCTGGATTTTCCCACAAAAGTCTTTTTTGGCTCATAGAACTAGAAAACGCTGCAGCTGCTCCTGCTCCTGCTGCTGCTCCTGCTGCTGCTGCTGCTCCTGCTACTGCTGCTGCTCCTGCTACCAAGAACCTGTTGCATCCAGAAGTCAGTCAAGGACCTTGGCTTCATGGACCTCTCCATGGTGCTGGCACAGGGTGCTGGATTTTCCCAGAAAAGTCTTTTGGCTCATAGAACCAGAAAACAACAACTACTCAACTACTACTACTACTACTACTACTACTACTACTACTACTACTACTACTACTACTACTACTACTACTAATAATAATAATAATAATAATAATAATAATAGAGTTGTGTGGCTTTTCCTAGGGAAACATGAAAAAAAATGCCAATTTATCCTAGATGGGGCACTGATGACAGACCAAAGAAATTATTTCATCTAAGTCTGAATGGAGAAAAGAACAGATTTGTTGGGGTTTCTTACAAGAACAGGAATGACCTAAATGAAGCCGCAGCACTGAAAGCACAGGTCAGAGCTGCATTTCTGTAGCTCCCTGCATGGCTGGTGGCCCTGCACCAACAGGTCTCTTCCCAGAAATTGTTCACCGTTTCTGTCTTTGCGATGCTTAACAGTTTCCTAGCTTCCTGGGCCTCAGAAGCTTTGTTAGGTCCCTCAACCTTATGACTCTCCTCCTGAATCCAGGAGGAAATATTTCCATTCAGAGGAAATAGCTGTAAAGCACCAAATTCGTAAATAAGACTGCACTCTCTTTTCTAGGTAGTGTTTAGTGTAGCTCAGGCTGACCTCAGACTCACTGTGTAGCCAAGGATGACCTTGAACTTCTAGTCCTCCTGCCTCTACTTCCCAAGTTAATGGTTTGTGCAGGACTGGGAATCCAGCCCAGGGCTTCGGGCAAGCTACACAGACTCAGAAACATCCTCAGCCATCATTCTTAATTTTAGTGTAAGTATGTTTATTTCCTAGTATTTCTTCTTTGAATTTAGAGTTTCTAACTTAAGCTCTGAACTCCATTTGGCTCTTCTTTTCTGTTTTGTTTTGTTGGTTTTACTTGGTTGGTTTTTTGTGTGAGCTCCCCCCTTTTGAGACTGAGTTTCTCTGTGTAGCCTTGGCCATCCTGGAACTCACTCTGTAGATCAGGCTGGTCTCGAACTTATAGAGATTTTCCTGCCTCTGCCTTACAAATGCTGGGATTAAAGGTGTGCTAAGCTTTTCTGTATGTATTGAAGCCTGGGAGACACCATCCTTAAGGCTGGTCTCCTGAGATATATTAGAGGCTTTTCATTTGCTTTCCAAGGGACAGATGGTGTGAGGTGTCCCTGCATGATACCAGTAGAAAATGCACATTAATGTTTATCTCATAAGTGAGCCCTGTGAAGGGTCAAATTAAAGGAAAGTGATGTTACCTGCTCTGTTGGAGATGCCAAAGCCTTCTTCTCAGTGTGCACTTAGGCCAAGCAGGAACTAGATCTGCCTTACACTAATGTTCTTTCCTGCTGACTCCCAGCAGCAGAGGAGTTTCAAAGGGTGAGGTGCTATATTCTAAGTCCTTTTCTAAACTCTTTTAGGCCTGCCTACATTCAAGTTTTGACTTCTGATGCTTGCAAACAAGTTCCTGGGCAAGGAGGAAAACTCTGTGTAAAGGGAGAAGCACACATTTCAGAGTTGCCAAATGTTGCAAATTTCAGGCTCCTGACCCGATCTGAGTGACACCCAGATCTCCACAACTCCTACCTCTGCCTAGTCTAAGCACACTCCACTTCTCTGTGCCCAGCCAAGACTGCAGATCCCCTGTGTCTCTAGCTGATGTATAAGCAAGGAACAGCTTTCTAGGAATCTCCTTTGGTATCTTCTGCCACAGGAGCTAGCTCTTCTTCAGAAGTCTTGCGTCATGATTCCCATTCCCCACTCACAATGCCAGTGGTCCACATCTGTATTGTGCCACCTTGATCACAATGCCGGGCAGAAACAACTAGAAGGAGGGAATAATTATTTCAGCTCGTGGTTTCAGCCCATCACAGCAGCAAATGCAGTATTATTAAGAGAATGTGGTGGTTCACACAGTCAGGAACTAGAGGCCAGGCATCACCTTCAAACATCCAGCCCTAATGGCTTACTCCCATCTTATAGGTCCCACTGCCTCACCTCATAGTGCCATCCGAGAAACAGCTACCCCAAACATAAATCTATAAGAATGCTTCAGTTTTGATCATGACAACAACTAACGTGCCACAGAGTCCTCCTTCCCAAGAAGCAAGAGAACTGGGTACCACCTACCTACGTGGCACCTGTGGAACGGGAAAGCATCCTCAAGAAGGGAGCCTGAGGCAGAAAACAGTGAAGTGGTTTGACTTGCCCTTCCACTGCTATCTGTCCCTCCATCCTGCCTTCCATCCATCTAACCAGTACCTAACAGAGATTAAGAGAGATTACAAAAGATATGAAGCCAATGAATGTCCTTCCCACAAAAGCTTACACAGTGGAGAGTCAGGAAGAAGTCTATGGAAACTCCTTGTTTCAGAACAGAAGCTGCAGGAAGAAGGAACAGGAGGGAGCCAGCAGTCTAGAAGAGGGTCTCTGAGCTTAAACACAGGCAGACAAGCATGTGAGGCAGCAGGTAGAAGCACAGAGACGGGAGAGAGTGAGGCCCACAGCGTGGCATGCTCGTAGCCCAGAGATCCTAGGGGAGATCTGCAAAGTTGCTAACAAAGACTCTCATACCAGGCCAGGGAGATAGACCTTCATCCACAAGGCAACAGGGAAATGGAAAAGCATTTTTTTTTTCCTTGTAGATCATGTGATCAGATCTGCACTCTTTGAGAGATCATTCATGGAGCCAGTCAGAGGGAACTGAGGGGTGGGGACAGAGCAGACAGCAGCTTTAGAGACACGGCTTCTGTCATTGAAGTAGGGGTGGGTGTTTCATCAGTTGCTTTTCATGAGCCTTTGGTGGACATTTTTGTGTTTTGTTTTTCAAAAATAAATTTTGAGGCAAGAGCTCTTTACTTAACTTAGGTGAGTCCAGAACTTGCTCAGCCTGCCTGGCCTTGAACGTTCACCCCAGAGTTTGAGTTCTGGGACTACAAGACTCAGCACACTTTTTTTTTTTTTTAAAGAAGGGATTCGGATTTGAAACAAAATCTCTTGTAGCCCAGACTGGCCTTAAACTAGTAGTTATGTAGTTAAGGATGCTCTTCAACTCCCGATTCTCCAGTTTCCACCTCTCAAGTACTAGAAATCTCTTAATCTACCCCCTGGTCACCTTGATTTACATTTTTTTTTTGGTCTTATATCCATCAAAACCCCTACTACAACCCTGCTGAGGTGTCAGAAGGCAGGTGCTCCCATTCAACCAGAGTTCCCTAGGTCTACTTTGCCTCTGTTTAGATTACTCACCGGGGATTTCAGCCACTATTCACTCCTCAGTCACTTCTCACCCTAGGGAATAGAATTAGGAAAGGTGTTCATACTGGGCAGATGACTTTTATCAAATGAAATGAGCCATGAATCTCTTTTCAGTACCCAGCAGGGCATTTGGGACTCACTGAAAGATGAGTTGGAGAGTGATGTCAGTATCCCCAGATGATAAAGATGGGAATTTTTTGTGAATAGAGGGTCCACCTGCCATCTGGGGCAGAAATGAGGAAAATCTGGAGTGATAGCATCTACCTACAATCCCATCACTCAGGAGTCTAAGGCAGGAGTCATATATTCAAGAAAAATCCTGGGTTATGCCGAGAAACTCCATTGAATAAAAAGAAAAGGGGAAGAGGGGAGGAAAGAAGGAAGGGAGGAATGAAGAGAGGAAGGAATGAAAAAAGGAAGGAAGGAAGGGAGGGAGGGAGGGAGGGAGGGAGGGAGGGAGGAGACAAACAGTACAACCATTCCAGGTTGTGTTTATAAGACAACTAGAAGGACTAAGCATCTCTCTTGAGACCTCATTGCCTGAGGAGAGGAACCGTAGACAGCTGGAATCTCAACTGAGAAAATGCCTCCATCGGGTTGTCCTGAAGGCAAATCTGTGGCGCACTTTCTTGATTAGCAATTGATGTAGGAGCATCCAACCCACTATATACCACCCCTAAACAGCTGGTCCTGGTTATCATAAGGAGCAAATTGAGCAAGCCATGGAAAGCAAGATAGTAAGCAACTCTGTTTTTGGTCTTCCATGGTCTCTGCTTTGGTTTCTGTCTCTAGGTTTCTGCTGGAGTCTCTGCCTTGACTTCCCCTCATAAGCTGTAAGACGTAGCCTTATAAAGACACACCTCTTTCTTCCCGCAATCTGCTTTTGGTCACGTGTTTATCACAGCAACTGGGTGTAGACTCGCACACCTGAGCAGATTCTGGAGCTGTGGGAAAGCCTACATCTTTGACACCAAAAGGATGGTCAAATCAAGTTATTCAAACATGCTGAGAGTTGGCAGCGGATTTTTCTTTGTCTTCTTGTCTAAGTATCAAGTCTGAATCCCAGGCATAAAGTTTTCCCGAGTGTGGGCATAAAGTGTGGGTGGTCATGGGCTCCCATTGCTCGGCAGCATAGATCACCCCAGGCCTCTGCAGAGGTTCAGGACAGCAGAGATGCTACATTAGGTGTGTCTACTACATTGGAGCTGCAGCTCCCGGTTGGAGTGCAGCCTTTGTTCATGATTTTCCACCAAGGAGCAGAATGGTCTAAAGTAGGAACTCTAGCACCTGGCCGTCTCTGGAGTGGCTGCCATGGCTTTTCATCTTCAAGAGAGTGTCCCTACCTCAAAGAGACTGTAGGAGACTAAAGGAGGTAACAGATCAAAGTGCCTAAGGCAATGTGCGCCATATAATAGATTCAAAGTTAACACTCACCTATGTACTATTACTGTTATTACTATTATTAGCAAAGTGACATCACAAAGAGGGAGACTGGGATTAGAGAAAGGAGTGTTCAGGCTCTGTATAAGGATCATCAAGCTACTTGTTAGGGGGCATCCCATTCCTTCAGGTGTTCAAGTAGACGCTGAATGACCCTAGTCTCCATCTCTAAAGAACACCACTCATCCTTGGCTAGATGTCTGATGACCTTTCTATAACTTTAAAAAGTATATATTAATGGATAAAAATAGTATTTATGTACCAAGCATAACACAGTGTTTTTGAAGTAAACACATATTGTGAAAGGGAGAAATCTAGCTAATTAACAGATGTATTAACTCACCTGGTCCCTTCCATGCCCTTTACACCTGGAAGGGGGGTGTCCACAACAGTCTGGTGGTCTATTTGTGGCACAGAAAAGGGAGGGAGTTAAGGCAGTCCCACCCACTGTCTGCAGGAGAGGACCCCGGAACTATTTTCTGACTCATGTCTCCATGCAGAAAAGCACCCCCTCCTTCCTTTTTCTGAGCACAAGCAGAGGAGAGGGACCAAAATGGGGCCAGGAAGAGGTGGCTTAATAAAAAATCCCAATAAAGCTTTGTAGCCCCTGGAGGCCAGGGGCAAAGCCTGGGCACAAGCCTTCCATAGACCCTCCCACCAGGGGGCCCTAACTAATATTTCTGGAGCCTCTGCCTGCCCCTGGCTTCATTACCCATTCAGAAGGGACAAGAGGTCCAACAAGGCTCCCCAATACTGCCTGATAATATTGTCAAGCTGCCCACCCCAGCTCCACCCCAGTATACATAGCCTCCCACTCCAGACCTGAGGAATGGGCTTCATGCAATCAGCCATTTGCCTATGGGACCAACTGGGTCAACTTATTGTGGCCACATGCCAGCTCCAGGGAGACAGGCAACACTGGTGTGGAATTTGGAGGAAAGACTTATTAAAGATCAACAGAGAGGCTTGGGGGTTGCTTGTTCCCTCCCCCAGAACAGAGAGAACCAAGATTGGTTCCAGTAGCAAAGGATTGGGCAGACAGTGGCAGAGGACTCTCAGGCTAGAGTCGCTTGCTAACAGAGCGCCTCCTCTGGCGATCCAGAACTGGCCATGGGGCCAGCTCTTGCCTTGTTCCCTCCCTCTACCCTCTCATAGAAAACACAATGCCTTTAAGGAATCCAGGTTGAGCAAAGCTAAGTCTGCCCAGTTTCAAGACAGCTAGACAAAGGGCTGGTACAAGATTGCCCCGAGTGCCTCGGCCCTCAGCTGCCTACAATAAGCAGGAAAAAGGAGTGCAGACTCTGCAGTTAAAAACAAACCTGTGAAATAGAGAGAGGTCCCCTGTTCCCCCTCCTCCAGTAGAAACAGGAGGGGCTGGAAACATTTGTTCTGAGAGAGGGTGGGGAGAGAAAACCCTAAGTGCTTTTCTCTCTCTCTCTCTCTTTTTTTTTTTTTTTTTTTTTTTTTTGCCAAATCATGCAGAAGATGCTGGCAGCTGCGAAGATTCAATTATGCACAATGCGAAAAATCATTTACAAAAATAATGGCACTCGAAAAAAAAAATGGCCTCTCCAGAAATGGCGTGGAACAATAAATCCGTTAATTAGCTAATTAATATTCAATTGGGGTCAGTGGGCTTAATAGAACCTTTCTTAGAGACCCAAGAAATTCTAAACTGCCTCGAGGCGTCTGCCCACTGTCATTATCTCGGGCTAGCAGGCCCTTATCGAACTGGCAGCTGTTCCCAAACAATGCCGGTCCTTATCAGCTGGGGCAGCAGCCCTAGCCGCTCACTCCAGTTGCCGCCACCCAGAGGAGCATGCAGCCTCTTGGTAATTGATATATGGCTCAGCTTTGTCTAAAGCTGTTTGCTCTGCTGGTATTTAAGGCAGCACGGGACCCCCTGATTGATTGCCATTGGCCAAGTTTCTGCTGTCAATGACAACCTGTCAGTAGGGGACCAGCCAATGACAGTAGCTAACATTCTTCGTGTCCCAACCATCTGGGCCCGGCCAGAGGCCTGACATGCAGCTTCGTGGCCTGCTGGGTTTGGCCTGACTTTTGTTGTCTCCCTAAAGTGACTTGGGTTTGTGGGTGTGTGAGTGGAAGGTCAGTATCCCTTACCTTGTTTTGTCATCCGTTCAGTCTTTCTCTCAGGAAAGAAAGAGGTTGGGGGAGACCCTTACTACTTCAGACACGGCCCATAAGCTTGCCTGAGGGCTTCAGAGATTTCAGGCTTCTGGAATTGAAGCCTATGGAGTAGAGATCTGCGAGTCTATGTTTACTATATAGGTCTCTGGACAACTTCTCAAGCTGAAGTTTGAGACATGTTGAAAAAAATCACATTTCAAACTCTTGGCTGTGTCTCAGGGTCATTTGGGCATAAGGAGGTTACATGTACTCTTTCCTGCTGTCTTGGGGGCCTCTCCCACCCCTCAGTTCTGAGCACTGGGGACACAAGGTACTCTGAGAGAAGCAGGATGGATGGCTAGAGGCAGCAATCACTGTCATGGTCATTCCTGTGGGACGAGAATACACATGACCAAGGGGGTTGAGAAGTTCTGGCTCTACACATCTCCAGGTATCCATCAAGAGCCAGAATGCAATTCCATAGGATATGTTTACTGTGGGAAGGGCTTCCAAGGCTAGTCCCCAGATGCTTTGAGACCCACAGCAGGCTCACCTCCTCCACGGAATGGACCATGCAGTCAGAAAGAGAGAAGGAAGCAGAGGAAGTCAGTGAAGAAGAGGGACTTACATCTTGCAAGGACTCAAAGCGCAGGGCCAGTGTAACAGTTATTTTTCTTGTTTCTGTGAGCACATACTTGACCAGAAGCGAATTCAGGAACGAAGGGTTTGTTCCTACTCACAGTTTGATACTGCAGTCCACCATGATGGGGGAAGCATGGCTGCGGGGATGTGGCGCATTTGGTCACATTAGATCTACAAACAGAAAGTAGGAAGAGATGAAGGCTGCCATTTGGCTTACTTTCTCCATTTTATTCAATTGGAGATCCCAGTACGCAGGAATGGTGCGCCCACACTTAGGGTCTCCTTACCTCTGTGAACCCAATTAAAGCTCTTATAAACATTTTCAGAGGTTGCTCTCCTGGGTTGACTTTTGATCTTGTCGAGTTGACAGCCAATACTGACCATCACAGTAAGGTTCCGGCTACTTTACTTTCCAAGGAGGCAGCTTCTTCAGTGCTCTGCATTTCCTCTGCACCCCATCACTTTATTTGCCACTTGACTATTCTCTATCCATGTACCTTCCCAGGCCTGCTCTGAGAGGGCTTATAGTCCCACATGTCTCCCTTCTCCCTGCCCTCCTTGGCCTAAAATATACATGGAGTTGCATGTAGTAGGGGGCAGTTCCTGTTCTTCATATCAATAAGGACACCTAATCACTGAAGGTGAAGGGTTGTAGAGGTTTGGGCTTGAGTGTAGCCTATGATGAGGTAGGTAAAGAGAACCCACTCTAGTGGTACCTTACCTTCTTTCAGCTGCTGTGTGGAAGCCAGTCAAGCAACAGGGACAAGAAGGCAGTGTAGAGCAAACCTTAGCAAAACCTGCCCAGCTCACCCTCAGTGTTTCTAATCCAGCTCTGTCCAGGGAGGATGCAGAAAGCCTCAGGAAATGAAAAAGGAGAACTGTAATCCTCCTAGGGTCATAGCCAGGCACAAGGGAGTACCGCTATCAACAGGTGGCAGGGTCCAGCCATAGGAGCTATGGGAAGTCAGTGGGACAGAGACAGTTCAGGCAAAGCATGGCTCTGATAAGAAAATGATACCTTAGTCATGTGACCTGGCAAAGCCTTGAGTCTCAAAAAGATTCAAGGTGTTGGTCCTGGAGCCCAGAAGCTATGACAGTAGGTGAGGTCAGAAAGTGAGGGTCAGGCTCCTGAAGTCTTTTGCATCTACAGGAACATCCCATATGTGGATGGCAATTTGAATAGCACTCTGTCCAAATACAAAGCCACATCACACGCTCAATGGGCTCCCAAAGCTTCCCAGGACCTTGGGGGCACGCTCAGTGTCTTGTTCAGATGGATGTGGACTAGAACAATCACCAACAAAGAGCTTTGGGGAGCAATAGAAGATGTCCTGGGGCCCAACCAAGACCATCCGGGGTTTTCGGGCGACACAGGCTGATAAAAATATCAAAAGCAGGTATCTACCAGTCACTGCTCTTCTAGATCCTTGACTTCCATCTGGTCATGATAAACTCTGCTAAGTAAGTAAATTGCTTACTTAAGGACCATGGGTTAGCAGAGCCGGAATCCCAGCAAATGAGCACTCAGCTCTGAGGCTGTGCAGGACACCCACATCTTCCCTTTTTTTTCTCACACCTGCTCATACCTGGGACTAGCCCTTCTGGACTCCCGGGTCCTTGAGCAAGTCTACTTCTTTGGACAATCTGGGTTTAGCTCATCTCACTGGGTGTTGGAATTGGACATCAGCATTGTTCCCTCTGGGTTTGAGTTGTGATCATATCCTCTTTCCGGAGGAAATGGATAATCCCGGGCTGTGGATGCTGCCCCAGACAAGCGGGTGCACGATTAAAGCACTCAAGGCTCTTTTTCTTTCAGGTCCAATCTGTCCTGGTTATGTTTTAAGAGGCTCATGGGCAAAATGTATGTGGGAGAGACAGTGACAGAACCCATAGCAACGAGACAGGAGACTCCCAAGAGTCTAATCTGAGAGAAGCGAAGGACACCCTCCAAAGCGGGCTGGCGTGGTGCAAGAGAAAGAGTGGCGGTCACTGGACTTGGGAGGGCACTCTTGGCTGACACAGGCTTCCTAAGCCGATGGCAAGATTTACCAGTATGAAAAAGGTGGTACACAGGAGGCCTGCGGGTTTTCAAACTTCCTACCCTGACCTTGAGTCTCTGGTTTCCCATATGCCCCAAGTGGCTATTTCCCTGAGCAGGATGGAGGCTGAGATTGCTCTTTTGGGGGCCCAAAGATCAGTCCAGTTCATTCTTATAGGAATACTGAGGTTCAGAGCACAATAGCTTTGCATGAGCACATGGATGCATGCGTGCGTGTGCCTGTGTGTACGTGTGTGTGTGCCGCGCGCATGTGTTCATATGTGAGAAGGCCAGAGGACAACTTTGAGTGGCATCATCAAGCACCTTTATGTTTGTTTTACACAGGGTCCCTCATTGGCCTGGAACTTAGAAAACAGGCTAAGTTGGCCGGCTGGCCAGCAAGCTCCAGAAGTCCCCCCCCCCCCACCGTCTCCTCAGTCCTAGGACGGAGGTTGCCGTGAGCTACTCTGTCACACCTGTCTGCTTTGTTGTCCGTCTTTAATTGTAGGTTATGGGGATTGAATTCAGATTTTCATGCTTGCAAGGCAAGCTCTTTACTGACGGAACCATCCCCCAGGGCTACTTTCCAAGTGTATAGTATCCACTTTGGGTCAGGGACAGCACAAATCTAGGAATAGCCCTAGCTCTTCTACAGCCTGCCCGGCATCTACCCCCACAAACACACTCCCTTACTGGACTGACTCCACTGTGGGGGCGTCCGGGCGCTTCCACCAGGAGAAAGGAAGTTTCTGTTAACCTGAAAGCAAAGCTTGGGAGCAGGAGGGCCCTGAGTGTGCCTGTGGAGTTTGGAGCTCCTTCAACTTCAGGACTAATTGCAGAGAGGCGGTGGGCGGGCTCTTGGCAAGCGATTAGCTGTCCCACTGCATGAATAATTTGCATAGAAAATGCTTTATTTTGGCAATCTATTAAAGGGCCCACAGTGCTGTGGCTTATCTCAGCCTCACAGCAAGGCAAAGGCTTGGCTATCTCGTTAAGTTCTGTTGATGCATAACAATTTGAAATGGGCACAAGCTAGTATGACATTTAAAGATGCCTTCACTTAATTATATTACACAAACACGGGGTTGTTTATCCTTGGGAATAAAGTCTTTTTGAAGTCAAAGTTGGCATGTGCATAAAGGAGGGCATTTTAACTGATTTTTCAAGAGGGGGCCTCCTCACTTCAGACTTCGGGGAGGGCGGTGCTCCGTTTCCTTAGGGCCTTGTAACACAGAGGGTTCTATGGCTGAGATGCAGGCTTTGAGATCCGCTCTTTGGTTTTCCTTCTTTCACGGTGGCCTGCAGTTTGGCGCTTAGTACAGTATTGTGGAGAGAAAAGCTTATTAGAGCAGGGAAAAGAGCCTGGCTGTGTGACCTTGGGTGAGCACATTCTCTCCTCTGAACCACCGTTGCCTCAGACCTGTGCAACACGTGGGGTGGCCTTTGCTGTTCGAAGGCAGTGACTGGCAAGCCACAGCCTATTTTTGCTCTCCCTTGCCATTCTCTTCACATTGAGTGAGTCCAAGCAAAGCAGCCCTGGCTGACAATACGGCTCAATTGATAGAGTGTTGGCCGAGCATGCACAAAGCCCTGGGTTCAGTTCCCAGCACTGCATGAACTAGGTAATATGGCACATGTCTGTAATCCCAGTACTTGGGCAGGAGGACCAGGGCTTCAAGGTTGGTTTCACAGAGTTCAAAGTCAGCCTGGAATACATGAAACCTTGTCTTAAAAACAAAACAACAACAAAAAGCTGCATTTTTTTTGTTGTTGTTGAGAATCCTAGGGAATTCAGGGAGCCCGTTGTGCTTTCTGGGGACTGGGCTCATGCAGGAGGAGGGAAATCGAAGGGCACGAAGCTATAGCAAGCATTGGTATGCTTTTGCTCTGCCAAGTCAGGAGACCCAGGAGACTGCAGAAACACAGCTTCGCCTCACTCCCATTAACACTAGGAATTAAGTCCTGATTGGAGAACACACAAGGAGAGCTCTAGGGGTGTTTAGACAGCCATGAAGCTCTGTGAAGCCTGCCTTTACCTTCTTGTGCTTTTGGCACAGACATCCAAGAGCTAGCTGGGTCCTCACCTCTGGGCACTGGTGCCATTTCTGCCACAGAGAAGTTCTGCACCCAGGGTCTATTGGGCTGGCTTCAGCTACCGGGATGCCTGGGTCGGTCCTTAACAGAACACACAACAAGAAAGACTTTACCTGGGTCCTGGATTCCTGACACCATGTTGTGAACTCCAGCTTTCTAGAAAATGGGTTCTTCTCCTGCTTCTCATTCCTTTCCTGTCCCTCTAGGACTGAGGACCACACACCTCAGCTTAGAGGCACATGTTCATGCTTCTGCCACTTTCTGTCACTTGTGTGGTGGTGCATGGATGTGTGCATAAGTGTGCATATGTGAATGTGTATTTAAGTACAAATGTGCCCATGCATGTGTTTATGTGTATGCATATGTAGGTTAACATGTGTATGTGAAGAAGCCTCTGTGTGCTCATGTGTGCATTCATGTGAAGGAATGTGGGTATGTGCATACATGTGTGTATATCTAAATGCTTGTGCTTGAGAAAATGTATATTTGTATGAATTAGTGTGCCCCAAAATGTTTGTGTGTATGTTCATGTATATATATGTTCACACATTTAAGTGCATTCATGCATGTGTATTAATATGTGTGTGTTCATGCCTCAATTTATGTGTATTTAAAGTTACATGTGCATATGTGTGTGATCATGAGTGTTTTTTCTTGGTGCATGTGTTCATGTGTGTATCATGAATTTGTGAAAGAATGAGAGTGTATGTTTTCATATGGATAGTATATGTTTGCATTAGTGTATGTATGCATGTGTTTGCAGTGCATAGATATGTGTGCTTGTGTGTGTTTTAGTAGTGTAAGCATATATATACATAAATATACATATAGGTATATGCCTACATATATTTGGTAGTGTGTACCCATGTTCATGAATGTGTGCATATGTGCTGTGTGTGTATGCACACATATTTTCCCGGAAGTATTTATGTATACAGTCATGTGTACATCTATTTGTGTGCTTAGACATGTGCATGTGTCTATATCTGTGCACGTTTGCATGTGAATTTGCTTATGTATATATGCATTTTAATTTCCATGTGTATGTGTATATGTGCATGCATATGTATGATTCATGTATTTATGTATGTATGTATGTGTGCTCATGCTTGTATATGTTTGCTTGTGTGTTTATGTATACATGTTTGTCTCTGTATGTTCATGCTTGTGTGTGGAATGGTATTTGTGTGTGTTTGTGTGTTCAGGTATATGTTTGTACATGTGTGTGCTTCTTCAGATCCGTTCCCTGCACTCATGAGAAATCTGTCCCCTTAACTACCCAAAACTCACAATGTCTTTTCTCTACCTTTACACTGCCTTACCAGTGCTCAGCACAGAGACATTGCCAGTTGCCAAAAGTGGGAAGAGGGAAGATATGAGAAATACCCCAGAAGGGTACCTCTCATGGTTTATCCTCACTGTCATCATAACTGGGCTTAGAATCACCTAGGAAATGTAGCTCTAGTCTTGAATATGAAGGTGTTTCTAGAGAGTTCAAAGTGAGGACCGACTACACTCAGCTTGAATGCAGGTGGCACATCCTATGGTCAGGGAACTTGAGTTAAATAAAAAGGAAAAAATAACGAGAAGCCAAGTTGAATGCAACATGACCAACCTCCTCACATCCCTGTCACCATACAGTGTATCCCTTCAAACCATGAGCCAAGTACACTCTTCCTTCCTCAAGTTGTTTTTAGTTTAGTTTTTTGTCGTTGTTTTGTTTTTGTTGGATCAATGAGAAAGTTACTAATACAATAAATAATCTATGGTATAAATCAAGAAGGTAAAATGTAATTGAGAAATTTAAACCTATAAAATGACAGGCAGAGGCATAGTAACATAGTCGCCCTGTTGAATAAAGGCCAACAACAAGAATGTGATGTAGGTAGCCTACCTGTCATTGTCAGTCTTGGATCAGGTAGTGTTTCAAAGGGGTTCTGACTGATGCGGGGCATCTTCCTCCCGTGGTGGCCAAACCTCTGCACATGGCAATTATAACAGCAGTGCACCGTGAGAGGAGCAGAGAGGAAGCGGTTAGTCGGTTTGGAGACTTCAGATCTCAGGGTCTCTTTAAAGCTTGGGGGTGGATGGACCTGTACAAGAGGAGGTGAAGCTGGCCCCCAGGGAGGAGTGGAGATGAAGCTGAATTCTCCTTGGGTCTTTGCCCAGTTCCTGGAGGAGAAGAACTGACAGAACATATATGACTAAGGGGACTTGTTAGACTGGCTTGCACAACAGGGCTAAGTAGTTCAGCACGGAATGCCTGCGTGCTAAGGAACCTGAGCACCTGGCAGCTGGATGCCTTGGCAGTCCCAATCTGTTGCTGTAGGCCTCAGGGGTTCTTGGAGAGCCACTGGTCTTCTGTTCACATAGGAAAGCTGCAGACTGAGTTCTGATGGCAGGAAAGGATGGTGATAAAGGCAGCAAGAGGCAAAGGTGGAAGGGAAAGATGGCTCAGTAGTTAAAAGCACTTGTAGATCTTCCTCCAGAGAACCTGAGTTCGGTTCCCACTCCCAGTTACCCACATCAAGTAGCTCAGAATCATCTGTAATTCCAGCTCCAGGGTGCACATACCTGTTGTGGTAAATATAAAAACAAAAACAAAACAAAACAATGACAACAAACGGTGACCAGTTTCAGAGCGTCACTGCTCCACACTGGTCCCGAGTACTCTCTGACCTGGGTGGTCTGCGAGCCATTCCAGCATGGCACCTTGCCACGCAGCTTCCTAGTGATAGTTCCAGCACTGGAGGGCCATATAGAATTAATATATATCATCTCATAGGCTGGGAACAGAAGCTGAGTCTGTCAAGTACTTCAGGCCATTGTCTTCTGGCACCACGATCAAATGAGACAACTCAGTTAAGAAAAGGAATCTCTAAAATTGAGAAGTAGATAAACCTTGTCTTTTATACATTAATAATCTCAGGTCTTTCACTAGAGTGACAGAAGTCTGGCTCACAGAGCCGTCCCATGACCAAATTTGAAGCCTCATGGGTGGATGATCCTCCCAAGTTTACTCAATGAGTCGTTGATAGTGAAAGAACCAGTACTCTTTTGCTTAATTCCTAATTCAGAATTTCTCCCTTCAAAACATATCATCTAATTGGATGGGGCGGAAGATTAAAAGAGCTATGACCCTGACACTGAGGACCACTTGTCTGGCATTAGGTATTTGCCCAAAGATCCAGAGACCAAGACAGAATCCCCTGCGTGGAAGAAAGCAACACATGGATTAAGTGTCTTCCAGACAATCCCAGAGTATCTGAATCAGCCCTCAGTCAAATATTGACTGAAGTCCTGCTATGTGCCAAGACTTGTGCTGGGGGACAGCCCATCACGATACCCAGACTCAGACCTCTTCTCTCCTGCTCCTTAAAACTCAGAACAGAACTGTAGAATCCTAGTACCACAAACAACTCAGTACAGGCCATCAAAGGATACATGAAGCCTGCAAAGAAGACAGGAGATCCCGAACCTCCCAAACACAACACAACACACACACACACACACACACACACACACACACACAAACACACACATAAACATATACACACAAACACACACATACATAAACACACATATACACAAACACACACATACAAACACACACACACAAACACACACAAACACACACATAAACATATACACACAAACACACACATACATAAACACACATATACACAAACACACACATGCAAACAGACACACACAAACACACACACAAACACACACACAAACACACACATAAATACACACATAAACACACACACAAAAACACACATAAACACACAAACACAGACATAAACATACACACACAAGCACACACACATAAACACACACAAACACAAACACACACTTTTTTCTCTAAAAGAACTTTATGTGTTCTTAGAAAATCTGCTCTCCATCATAAAGGAGGCTCATGGCCTCAATTCTTCACACATTTAAGAAAATCTATAGCTGATTCTTTTTGGCATAAGTCATTCAAAGGCCAAGCAAGATTATTTGCATATTCCAAAGCTTCTTACAGAAATTGCCCAGATACACTCTTTCTGTTCTTCCTCTCTCCTTGCTTCCTGACACCATCTCCTGTGACCCAGCTCTTGTCCCACAACCCCAACTCTGATCCCTCCACTATTCTCTCAGACTTTAAGAGCTTGTCCTATGACTTTGATATTTCCTGAAATGAATTCTGATTTAACCTGCCCTTGTCTTGCCTTGATCAGAGCCCCTGATACGGCACCCAGACCTCCATGTACCCCAGATAGCAGCTACATTTTCCTCTAGGCTGAACCTAGACAGAGAGTTGGTGTGGGTATAACTTTGAAGTGGCTCACCCAGGAGAGAAAGGAAAGGCTACTGTTTGAGGACTGTTTGGTGTCAGAGTCATAGCCAGGGAGAGGCCGCAATGTGCTCCTGATGGAGGAAGGCATGACACGGTTTCCTGCAGAAAGGTTTCTATTTCTTGGGGTTTCTTTTTAATAATGAGGAGAGTGGTGGGTGATGCTGTGGGAGAAAAAAGGAGAGGGATGCATTCTGAAATAGTACCTGTGAAGAGAAGATAAAGATACTGAGGATCAAGAGAGGGAGCAGTGGGCAGTGTCAAGGATCTGGCATAAATGGTGCCAGTGTTTGTAGGTTGCTGGCTCTTGTGCCTGAGCAATTGTCCTTAGTAGCACTCAGTTCCCCATATGCAGAGACAGAAAAAAATTGTAGGGATCTGGACTGTTGTTATGTATTGTAATGCTGAATTCTACACCCTAACATCCATTTGCCTCAAGAGGAGTGAATTCTCACATATAACGACTTCCGTTGTGCAAACTTTGCTCCTTTACTAAAAAATGTTTGTTGAATAAAAATGGCTACAGCCAGTTACTGAAGGGAATAGAGGTAGGTGGATTTTCAGTTCCCTGGTTGGGAAGGGGAGGTCACAGGTAGAGGAGAAAGAAGGATGTGGAAGAGAGAGGAGGAAGCTGCCTCAGGAGGAGATGGACCATAAGCACATGGCCAGGAGAAACAGCAAGTGTTTAGGGTACACTGCTGGGGGAACTATCCAGGCCAACAGTTATAAAAGTAGATTAGGGTTACCCCCAGTAATTGTCAAAGCCAAATAAAATAACTATAGTCTGAGTCTCACTCATTTGTAAACTAGACAGGGATAAGCTTAAATTAGCTAACTACAAAAAAATGGCTTTTAGAAGTTTGTTAATAGTAGAAAGGAAAATGGAGGTCAGTAGAGTTGAGTGCTTTGGCAAACACTAGTAAATGTAGCAGATTAGTGGAGGGAAGAGAGAAAGAAACTAATGCCAGGAGAAGGCTGAAAGGCTTCCAGAGAGAGGAAGACTTGAGAAGCTGCCAGATATAATTAGGGCAAAACCAATAGAATCAGGAGTTAAGTGTGGGTACCCTCAGAACGAAGCTCTGGCCATCCCAGGAAATAATAGAAAGTAAGGATTTACAGGTAATACAGCTTGAAGGGGTCATGGCCAAGGTTGTTCTTATCAGCAAGGACTGACATGTATGAGAGTTGTACTGGTTAAGTTGTTGTTGCTGTTGTTGTAAGCAAATTAGCATCATCTGGAAAGAGGGAATCTCAGTTGAGGGATTGTCTCCATCAGATTGCCTATAGGAAAGTCTGTAGCATTGTCTTAATTAATGATGATATAGGGTGGTCCAGTCTTCCTTGAGTGGTACCACCCTAGGCATGTGGTTCTGAGTTGTATAAAAAAATGACACTGAGTAAGATGGGAGAGCAAGCAAGTAAGCAGCATTACTCCATGGCTTCTGCTTCAGTTCCTGCCTCCAGGTTCCTGTCTCCAGGTTCCTGCCTTGGGTTGCTGCCCCAACTTTCTTCATGGTGGAATGTGAGGTATAGGAAGACATTAACCCCTTCCTTCCCATGTTGCTTTTGGTCATTTTCTTTAAATCACAGCAATAGGAAGCAAACCAGGTCAAGGATACAGATCAGAGTCGTGTGCACATGGAAGGAGGCTGAGAAGCTGGGAGTTCAGAGCCTGGAGTGGTCCCTTTCTGTGGCCCTCTGAACCTTCTGTTTCTGCCCTGATGCTGGCTAAGAGGTGATCTAGTACAAGTTTCAGGGTGGGGTTATAATTGTGGGGATTTGTGTTCTCTAAATCATGAGGGCAAAGACAGGGACATTTAGAGAAAATGATCTCCATGATGTCTTCTCCCCAGCTCTTTATCCAGCTGAGATCTCAACTCAGAATATCAGATCTACATACAAAGCTCAGAGACAGCACCCTGTGTTCCTGCTCAAGTCCCCTCAGCCACAATGCTGCAATGAAGCAACATGAACAGGTTGGTGGTGTGGTGGGTGTGACTGAATTTAATCCTTTCCCTTTTGCACTGTGGCTCGGAACACCTAGTCAGGATTCCTAATTTTTGAATCTAAAGTGGTTTGAAGACGTATCCAAAAGACAAGAAATGTTATACATGTTTTTACCTTGGCTTATCCAAGAGGCTATGTTTGTAAGCACAAGTTAGGTTGCTAACTGGTGGGAGGATCTGTAGCCTCCAACTTAAATTCAGCTCACTTCTAGAACTTTGAGCCATTGGATGATATTATCCTGGATCACTCTGCCCCTATTTGAGTCCCTATGAAAAAGCCAAGAATAGATCAACCAAACAAGCCTCAAATTGTCAGAGCCACCCAGGTAGCCCATAGACCCATGAGAAATGGTAGTCATCATTAGAAGGCACAACTTTAGGAGAGGCTGGTTTTATTATGCAGCAAAAGCTAGCAGATACAGGACAAAATGGAAGAGACGTAAAGGTGCACTATCCTAAGTAATAAAAAGATTATGATCAGTAGTTGACACATAATGGTACCATTTCTCTTCTGCAAAATACTGTCTCTCTCTCCCTCTGGGCTGATAGAGTCCTACACAAAAGAGCAAGACTTGACAAGGCATTGCAAATAGGACACAGCCCCATTTGTCCCCTTAGACTCCCTTGTTCAGGTACCAGCTGCTCAAGTTGTAGTAGCCTCCTTATGTGTCATCAAGGAACCTGATGTCCCTTTCAGACAGAAAGTGCACTATGTTGTCTCCTGACATGGCCAATTGGATGGGAATCTTGAATCTGACTAGAGATGGTGGGTTACCATCTTTCTCTCAGAAAGGATGAAATGTGAGTAATACAAATTTTATAGGCGGAGTAGATGGTTAGAAGATTCATCTACAAAGGTCTTACAGAGAAGGCCTGGGTGTGAGTCCTATGGCAGCTGAAACTGAGCAGTTATGAGCAATAGTAGCTACACAGGGGCTATGAATCCAAGGACAGGACAACAGGACTGTGCAGACTGAGCTCCTTCAACCACCAAGATCAGAAACCAGCTTTCACCGAGCTACTGGGAGTCAACTAGAGTCCTGTCCTGGGGTTTGTAAATGTTCAGACTCACTGATTATTCACCTCTTGTACTTGGGTGGATCCAAACAATACTACCCTTTGTATGTTAAAGCTCCCCAGGTAAGACAGAACCAAACTTCCTCATAGATCCAAGGGCAGATGAACCCCACCACTGCCTACCAGGAAGCTTCTCTATCTTCTCCCCAAGTCTTGGTAGAACAGACCTGGGGACAAATATTGCCAGGGCCAGCAGGAAACAGCTACACACCAACATTCACTCCTTAGCACTCACAGGCACTCCCCACCCTGCCCATAACACCTCTCTTCTTCCCACTGTGAAAAACTCTTTAACACCTGCTGTCAACTCACACCAGGAGTCACTGTGGCCACCTACAAGGGCCTACATTTTATACCAGGATACATGTTCTCAGCTTCTCCTAACTTCTCCCATTAGGACCCAGTGGTCTCAGAACCCTATAAAGTTCACCCTGTCCCAGTTCCAAATGAGAAAACAGGGCTCACTAACAAGAATATCTCAGGTCACAGATGCTGAGGAAATAAGATGTGTAAGAACTGGATCCCTTATCACCTGCCTCCTTCTTATTTCAAGAGATTCTCAACCGATTGAGAAGGCCTATATGACAAGTACAGCCACTGAAACATAGTGCACATCTCTATCAGGGTGTCAGATCCCCTGCAACTGGAGTTAAAAACAGTTGTGAATTATCATGTGGGTGCTGGGAACTGAACCCAGGTCCTCTGGAAGAGCAGCCAGGACTCTTAACCACCGAGCTGTCTCTTCAGCCCACCCACACACTATTTTTGATCACTAATTATTTGTCAAGCCTTACTTCAATCATAAATTCTTTAAGTAATGTAATCTTCAACATTCCCTCTGGACCAGCTCAACCCAGAGTCCTTCTCAGGGCCAATGGCAGAACCAGAACCCATACACTAAAATGCCAGTTCTCAGAGGTCCCTAGAGGGTGAGCAAGGAATAGCTACCATTATTGCCCTCTGTTTTCTACACTAGTGGTGTTGGTGGGGTACCGCCCCAGAGTCCTTTCCTCTGCCTGTTCTGGAGTAAGAGGCCAGAAACAGACTGACCTCGGAATCCACCCTTCCTTCTCCCTTCATGAGTTTTTATAGTCAACATTCACCAAGAGCAGAGTGGTTTCCCTGTGCAGTGTCTCACGACTTTTGTGGAATATGCCTCTAAGATTCTCCTCTCGTAGAAGAGGAATCTGAGGCTCACAGACAAAAGTCATTTATGCTACACAGAGGGCAGCAAATTGAAGGTGAGAAGCCTCCTGACCCCATAGCTCCAGCTACCTCTAGGATGCTACAATGGACATCTGAAAATTGCAAAGGAGCAGTGCTTGGGGACAACAGTGATAACAGGCACAAGCTGAATATCCCTTCTTGGTCCAAGCTAGTTGAAGAGCTGGGATCCCACTGGCTGCTTCCTTTGGGGTTAAATTAAGCTGTTGATTCAACCTGAGCCTGACATTCTGAATCCCAGACTCGGGCAGGGGTGGAGGTTGGTATTCGTTGTGTTTCTCTCACTGTTGTGTAAACATGTGACAAAACCAACTTAAGGAAAATTTCCCTTACCCTATCTTCCCATCTGGATTATAGTTTAGGAAGTACAGTCCACAGCAGTGGACACAACATGGCAATGGAAGGGTGAGGTGTCCAGCTACCTTGTATCTGCATCCAGGAAGCAGGGAGAGATGGATGGAGGAGCTCAGCTAGCTTTCTCCTTACCTGCTATGTATCCAGTTCCATGGGATGATACTGTCTCTAGTCAAGGTAGGTCTTTCCTCCCCACTTAAACTTGTTTGGAAATGCCGTCACAGATATAACTAGAGGTGTGTCTCATAAAGAGGTCTAAATTGTCAGTCAAGTTGACAATGAAGGTTAAGCATCCTAGGACATTTGTGGGAGCTAATATTTCAGGTATAGGGGATGGGAAGATTCAGAACTCAGCAGGTGAGGGTGAACAAGAGCTTTCATTCTAAATGCTATTCTTTGGGGGAACAAGTCTCATTTTGTTGTTGTAATTTTAAAAACACCCCGATAAAAGCAACTTTAAGGGGAGTAAGAATTATTCAGCTCACAATTTCAAGTTACTGTATATCACCGCGAGGAAGCCATGGCAGGGTCTTGAAGCAGGTAGTCACATCCAGTCAAGAACAGAGAGAAACGAGGGAGTGTGTGCTTCCTACTTAGCTCCCCATCTCTGCTCTTATATAGCAAAGGACCCAAACTCAGGGCCCACTTTTAGGCTGGGTTTTCCCCACAATCATAATGTAATCAAGACACTCACCTATAGGCCAAGATAATCTAGGAAATCCATAATTGAAACTCTCTCAGCTGACTCTAGAGTGTTACAAGTTGACAATTCAAACTAACCAGTGCTGTCGGTTTTGCCTGTACGGCAGGATCACCACACGGAGTTGAATGTGCTGGGGAGAGCTATCCCAGAGCAACTTTACGTGAGGGAGCTGCATCAGCAGAGCTGGCAGGTAGCAGTGGGATTCCCTGGTATGTGGGGATCACGAGGACTTGGAGTCAAGCCTGACCCCCATCCAGATCCTCATGAATCTGAGCACAAGGCACAACAGGACGGACAGGAGCATGTGGGGCAAGCGAAGGGGCTTTCCATGTTGGCCACCTCGCTCCCGGATGAGCCTCTTCTCTGCAGAGAACACACATAAAGGGTGACTCTGTAAGAGGACAAACGCCCCCTTTGGACTGCTGCCTCTTTGATGGGCCGTGACCCTGATCTGCAAAATTCTCATCTAGACACCCCGAACCATCACTATACACACAGTGCCATCTGCTGGGAGACAAGAGGACTGGTCCCAAAGCCTCACTGAGATTAGGTCCAAGACAGACTATACCTCTCACTAGCTGTCTTGCCTGCCTGCCTCTTCTGGCTTCCCAAGTACTCCCCACACCCCCTGCATGAACCAATCCCTTCATCTCTTAAGTTCTATTCCCTGACCTCCCCCTTAGGTAATTACTCCAAAGGACAGACTCAGTCCCTACACCAGGGATGTTTTGGGTATATGTGTCTTTGAGGTAGAGGTGGTGCCCTCTGTCAGGCAGGGAGCATAGGAAAGGGGGAGGTCACAGAGCCCAACCTGTTGGAGGTCTGGAGTGGAGCTATTTGCAGGTACTGCCTCTAGTCTACTCAGGGATTGCAGACCAAGAGGACTAAGGTAGACGAGTCCAGAGCCTCCTTGAAGCACGGAGTGTGGTTGGAGTCCTGTGTATCTGCTTGCACACTTAGAGAACAAATTAGGGAAGTCAAAGCCACCTGGTAGATGGCTAGGTTAGCAAAATGTTTCCTGTGCAAGCACAAGGACCTGAGTTCAAACCCCCAACACCCATGTAAAAAGACAGGTGAAGTGGACCATGACTGTAATTCCCACACTGAAGGGGATGGATCCAGGAGGACGGCTGCTGCTCACTGGCCAGCCGATCTAGGTGAAGCAGAGAGCCTAGGCTCAGAGAGAGGCCTCGTCTCAACAAAATAAAATAAAATGAAGCATAGAGACTGAAGAAGATGCCGACATTGACTTCTGACTTCTACATGTACAAGCATTCATGGTAATGCATTTTCATACTCACGGACTCACACATGAACATGTTCAGACAGGTATAAACCCCACATCAGCACAATACCCTCCACACACCAACACAGAAATACCTCATGGGATAGAGGGAGAAGCAGCCTGAGACGTCCCATCAGAAGTGTACATTACATACATAAGAAAACTGAGGGTCAGACATATGACACATTTCTGGCGGTGGGGGGCATGGAAACTCTGTGAAAAGACTCGAGTGCATCTAGTCTAATCCCCTCACCTGTACAAGGGACACTAAGATTCGAGGGTGACAGCAGAGAGGGAGGTTGCCACACTATCTCACAATATCTGTCCTGCTTTTCTTGGGCACCAGACTGTTACAGCATGAAGGGGTGGGCACCAGTCTGCTGAAGACAGTGGACTCTAGGGGTGGGGGCTGGAGGGCAGGAGTCTGTGTGGGCTTCTGAGAGGAAGAAGCAGCAGCCACTGTCTCCTCCTGTCCTGCTGGGATGCTTCCTCCATCTGCCTCACTGCTTAGAACAGGGACAAGATGGGAGGCTTATTCATTCCCGTGCCTTTGTTTACTCATCTTTTATTCCCTCACATCCTGTCACTGTATGTTGTTTACGTTACACATCATATGCATCCCTGCACTCCCTCTTAAGGAAAAAACCCAAGAGTCCAGATTGTTCTAAAGTTGTAAAAATGGTGGTGGTGGTGATGGTAGCATGTTGTCTCCATCTACCCTGGACCTCCCAGCAGGATGCAGAAACTCCTCATTGTGCTGAGCTCAGGGATGAGACCACTTAGACACCGACCCCCATTCCTAGTATGTGCATCTAATCCTTCAGATCTTCAGAGGGGCACAAAAGGGGAAAGGTAATAGCTCAGGTGGTAAAGTACACACACAGGCACACACACACACACACACACACACACACACACACACACACAGAGTACTGAGTTCAATCCCCAGAATCTATTTTGTTTCAAGTTAGCATGCTGTGGTGATACTAGCTTGTTATCCCAGCACTGGAGAGCAGATAAAGGCCTATTTGGCAAGTGCTGGACCAATGAGAGAAGTTGTCACAATTAAAAAAAAAAATGCCCAACGATGTCCTCTGGCCTCCACATGCCTACACATGTACATGAACACCTGCACATACATGAACATGTCAACACACATAATCACACTTAAAAAGAAGGAAAAAAACATGAGAGAGCAGAATCTGTAGGGAAACCTCACATCCTCGTCCTGAGCTGACCGTGGTAGGTTAGACTGTAGCAGCAGCTACTTCAGACTGTCTGAGGAGAATCCAAGCTAATCTGGAGGAAAGCCTCAGGGGGCTGAAGATTCAGAGACCACAGAAGTTCACAGGCAATGGAACCAACAGGAAACCCTGTGGGATGTGACGTGTGAACCAAAGCTAGTCGGGGATGAATGCAAGGAGACCTGGTGGAGCCCAGCGGGCCTGCACCTCTCATAATTATAGATTTGCACTGAAGTGGGCTTGGAAGGCCTAGAGTTCTGACCAGATCCTGGTTTATAAAACTGTGAGTATGAAGAAGGTGAAATTGATACCTACATGTTCAAGGAAGACAAAGGCACAAAACACTGCTTTATTTGGTGTGTGTGTGTGTGTGTGTGTGTGTGTGTGTGTGTGTGCACACTCATGTATGTGTGGCTGCACATCTGAATATAGTTGCACAGGCTTGTGTATGAACAGGAAGGAGCGGTGGTCAGAGAACAACCTTGGTAACCTTGGGTTCCAGGCCTCAGGTTTTGTTTGCTCAGAGACGGTCATTGTACTGAAGCTCACCAAGCAGGCTAGGCTGGCTAGCCAGCAAACGCCAGGGAACTTCCTGTCTGTTTCCACAGCCCTGGGATTACAAGAGAACAGCACCATACCAGACACCCGGTCTGTGCAGTGAGTTCAGGGGCTAATCAAAAATACAGAGTGCAACCCTTTCTCAAAACAGAAAAGAAGAAATAAAGAGAGAGAGGAAGAAGAAAGGAGATAAAAAACTTGTCGGTTTTTGTTAGTTTCCTTTTTTTTTTTTTAACAACAGAGCATCACTCCATCTAACTGCTTGCATTCCTTATCACAAATAAAAGTGACAAGTAAGAACTGCCTCTTACAACAACCCTTTATGAACACATTCTAAGGAACCCAAAGAGAGTCAAAGGAATGGCAAAAGAACCTTCATTCTCAGACTCTGCTTTTAAAACTCGAGTTAACCCAACAGTTTTCAGACATCAGGAGCTGCTAATATATTCAAATTTAATATATCCTATATCTGGATATGTGTTTTATTCTTAAAGTATTTGAAAATAAAATGAAGAGCAGACATCGAAGGAAGGCCTGTAGTCTCCTTGTTGCTATGAAACACCATTTAAAAACAGCCAGCTACATAGAGCTTAATGAGGATGGTCTGAGCCCAGCAATGGAGCACGGGCGATTCATCACTCATTGCCAACCTGTTCCCACTTCATTTACCCAGTTGTGGTTCTCAGTTGCTGTGTAATGTACACATAAACTAATTTCCAGGCAGATGGAGGTTTTTCCAAAGCACTTTATCTATAGACTCTAGATATTGTCATCTCCACTCATGCATCTGACAAATATTTATTGGAGCCCATGTGCCAGGAAGTGTTCTAGCTGTTGGGGAAAGCAAAAGTAGACAAAACTGATGGGACCTCTTGTCCTCATGAAGCTTAAACTCTGGGTCAGGCAGCCCATGAAATTGATGTGTGTTGGAAGGTGGGAGGGACAATGGGGGAGACAGAACAGGACAGGAGAATGGGTATTGTGTTTGTGGGAGTGAGATGGGTGTAGATACACATGTGTGTTCCTGTGTTCATGTGCACACATGAAAACTATGGGGCTGGGGAAAGGACTCAACCAGCAAAGGGCTTTGCAGTGCAAGCAGAAGAACCAGTGTCAGGTCCCTTAGAATTGTTTGTCAAGTGCTGGGGCGGGGGGGGGGGGGTGGAGGTGAGGACGGGAGGAGCCCTGCAGCTTGCTGGCTCTCCACTCCACACCAAACCTGTGAGTGGTACAGAGAAGAACCTTGCCTCACAGAGTAGAGAGTGAGAGAGGAAGACATCCAACTCTCTGGCCTCACACACAAGCACGTGCATAGATACAAACACTCCAGATGTATAATATACGAGTGTGCACATGTGTGTGTGTGCGTGTGTGCGTGCACACACATACACACCTGTGGTGTTGCGATAACGTAAATCGGGAGGCATATTACTTCAACATACACTGGACTCCCTGCAGCAGAAGCTGTAACCCAAGCATTGGCTATGCATCCAACCAGGCAGGGCATCTCAAACCACTAGGCATGCTGGGCCCTAAAATGCATTCTTTTCTTTTAAAAATCAAAAAAAAAGGTAAAAAATTATGCTACTCCATAAATATTAACTTTAAAATTTTTTGTATCAATGCAGGCCTAAGGAATAATTTAAAATGTTTTTAATGGGGCAAATAGAAATGTAATATAGCTAAGGCGCTATCCCTAATAAGTCCTTGGAGCCAGGCAGGATCTTCCAGGAATCGAAGGGTGAGGCTGGGTGGTTTGTCTCTCAGATCCTTGTGAACTAATTGCATGAAAACCCCTTAGGTAAACTAGCATGACACTTAATTGTCTATTGTTAGCAATAAGAATATAACCATAGCCACAAGAGTTATTTTTATAAATATGTCTCACTGGGAGAGTAGCTAGATACCAAACAGCTCATGTTACCACAAAAAGGCAGAGGCAGCACAGGACTGACTTTTTGTGGACCTTTTCTAGGCTTTATTTAGGTGTTTGATCCACAGACCCTTCTGGAAACAGGTCAGGCATTCAGTGAAGGTAACAACCACCTAAGAGTACCAGCAGCATTCAATGGAGGCATGCTCTATTTAAATTGCTCTGCAGGAAAACGTATTCTTTGCGCAAAACTTTGAGTTGCTAGAGATGAAGATGAAACTTAGGCAAACCTAATAATGACCCTAAAATGGGAGGATTGTATTGCTTGAGGGGAAAGGGGGCGGAGTTGGGGAGGGCAGCCCAGGGAAAGGGATAGGCAGTGTTTGAGGTGGAGCTCAGCACTTGAGTGCGCCTGGGTTCTGCTGTGCAAGCTTCTCTTCTTCAGGCAGGCCTGCGCCACCTGGTGGTGAAAAGGGTTGTCTGGTAAGTTCACTGTATCTATCTTTGGGCTCCCTAAAGCTGGCTCTGAGGCAAGGATTCAACTACACTGCTTTATTTGGAAGGTGATCTCAAAACTGTTTTCACAAAACAGTCAGCGAAGGAGTAGGAAAGCGAGCCAAAGGGAGCAGGAGTAGGGGTAGGAACCGTGTGGGTGCGGGTGTCAGGGAGAAGCCTGGGGGCGGGGAGGGGGGGGAGGGGGAAGGGTAGGAGGGAGGCGGCACAGCAGAAACAATGTGTAGAACGAACAGCCCTCAGACTTCTCCTCCCACGAAGTAAGAAAATTTGTTCTCTTCCTCACTGAGAGTTGGTCTAAGGGTGACGAACCAGCTTACTTCCCAGGCCAGAGAATTACTTATGTTGAAAAACCCAAGAATCCCCTACCCCCGTAACCAGAAACTGTGTGTAGATGACTTCAAGGACAGACCACACCTACAATGACCACACAACTCCTTTTGGCACTATAGTTCCCAGAGCAGCATGACACTGTTTCTCCAGCTCCTACTCAAGAGAGCCCAGCAAGCAAACGCAGCACCTGTGAGGCTAATGTCATGTGACCAGAATGGACCAATCACAGGTCCAGAGGAGCAGGCCTCCTCTACATGGGAAGGAGGGCGGCTCATTTGTTGGAATAGAAAAAACCAGTTCCTTCTATTCTTACCCTTTTGCTTTTATGTACCCAGTGCTACATTCACCCCTGAAATACTGAGTTATGAGAAGGGCTGGCTTCGCTCTGCCCAGGAGCCTGGGCACTGGCAGACAAGAACTTGCCTGCTTCTCCGGCTTTCGGCAACTTGATCCCGCTGCAGAAAGAAAACAGTCATTATCAAAAAGCCAATTGTCGTTACGCCTCTTTAGAAAATTTTCCATTAAAGATAAAGCAAATTTTAATTAGATTAAGTATCCAATTACTGTAATTACATTTTTTAAAAATTCACATCAGGAAGATGACCCTTTTTAAAAGGGTTACAGGAATAATTAGTGTATTCATATTAACCAAAATGTATTGGGTAATATGTATACCCAGAAGACAAAGTACAGTCTACACATTTCACCTTTGGGGGAAGCTTGCAAATGTTTTGGCAGTAGCATGAATATTTATAGGCAAGAGTGTGCTTTAGCGAGATTATGTGAGGAAGCATTTAAATGCTCACCCATTTTTACCCAGGGGTAGAGTATACGGAAAATGTAGTTCAGAGATTATGGATATGCAAAGTGTGACTTAAGCGGGGAATTTATATTAGTTTGCTTAATTAATTGGCGCCAAAGACTATTTCTCCTTATTTGGGGCAGAAAGAAGGTATTTGGCTGTGACTTCTCTTTGGAGGCAGAGAGGTCATTGTCTCCTTGCCCATTAGCAACCAGAAAGCCTCTGTCTTCATCTTTTTTACCTTTGCCTACCCTGTCCCATTGGAAAGGGAATCTGGGCCTTCTAGACGCTTTCTGCCAAACTTTTTTTTTTTTTTTTTGACTTGCCTTTGAGGGACAGCTACTGTAGCTGTTTCTGTCACGCACGTGCAAGTTCCCTCAAGCCCAGTGGGAGGGAAGCCCACAGTTTCCATTTTACAGATGAGAAACTCAGTGGTTCTCTAGAGTTTGGATGGCCTCCGGGTGCCGCACTACAGAACTGGTCTCCTGGGAAGCTCTGCTGACTGGTTCCAGATCTGTGTGGCCTTTACTGGGCCTATCAGGAAGCTGCCCTGTGTGTGCCAGTCAGCACAAGATGTCCCAGCCTTGCTGTTACTGGTGTTCATCAAAATAGGCCTTCCTTGTGCTGATAGAGCTTATAATACCTTTCAACCCAAAATCCGAGTGGGAATCAGTTAGGCATCTGCATCCTGGTGGTAAAAGAAATCAGGAGATGGACTTTGTTGGATCCTGCAGTGGAACATGAGATTCTCAGTGTAAATAACATCAAGAAGTTGTGTGCAGTGACTTTGGGTTTGTCAGGTGCTTAACACTCTCCCTTTTAGTCCATCTCTCAAAGTGTGAGTGCGGTATACTGTCCTCTGTGTGTCCCGCCTGTTTGTTTGTTTATAATTTTCTTTTCCAGAGACTCTGTAGTTAGAAGCCTCTCCCTTCTCCTGTATATCCTGGCTATTCAGATACCATTTCTTTAATGGCTACACCCGTTTCTAGTCTGTAGTAAGAACTGTAACTCTCCACACTGGCACTGCCCTCATTCCTTCTGCACTCTTCTTTAAAGTATTTTTTAAGGCAGATCAGAAGTTTAAGTTCAAAGCCCACCATTGCCAGAGATTGGTTTGTTTGTTTGTTTGTTTGTTTAAATCAAGCTAGGTGTGTTAACTTATGCTTTTAATCCTAACACGTAAGAGTCAGAGGCAGCCAGATATTTGTGGTTTTCAAGACCATCCTGCTGCAGTAATTATTAAATAGGTTTTCATTCTGGGAGCCACTCCAGTGTGGAGCTGAGCGCCCGGTCTCTTTCTCTACCACAGTCCTGTCGGCAGTTAGTTACCAAGCCTTGCACACACACATCTCATTGCACGGAATCTGTTTGCTCCAGCTGCCTCTCAGCCATTGCTTTCACACACTGTCCTCCACAGCCTGGTAAAATCATGACTCAACAATCAATAATGTATCAAACAGACTTATATGTTAAATTCTCTATCTATCATCCCTCCACACAAGCTTACAACTAATTGACAAAGATATAAACAGCTCACCTAGATAAGATAAACTGACCTACAGAAATCTAGCTATAGAAAGTATACATATCTACCCATGGCTACTCAGAGCCATGAGGATGGAGATGGGTCATCCTCGTCTTCTATATTGAATCTCCTGCTTCTCCTCCTCCCCTGCCCTATCAAAACTTTATCCATACTCCACCCTCTACTGTCCAATCATGTATCGCCTTGACATCAACCTACAACCCTGGTTTTTACATCGAGTTCTAGGCCAGCCATGACTACATGGTGAGGCCCCACCTTATAGAAGAAAAACCCCATCAGTCTATGTCTGAAATCAGTAGTCTATGTCTCTAAGATAACCTCTATGAAAGCCAATTCTTGCTTAGCCATGCCATGGGAGAAGATGCAACCTTGTGATTCTGGGGCTCCCATCTAGGTGAGAAACCCTAAAAACCACCAGAGGAATAGTACCCAGGATAATGCATTCAAAGGAAGAATCATCATGAGCCAGAGTCCATTAAAACCTTCCAGAAGTTGTTCATACTGGTGTCGGGCCTGTATTTAAGGGAAGATTGGAAGAGAAGGTATAGGTGAGGGAAATTGGGTCCATGAGCATTCTGAGTTGCAATAAATAGAGAGCTTGTGCTGACATATGGAGGAGGTGATATTTTAGGCAAAAGAATGAGTTGCACAGGTCTTTAAAGGGGAGATGAATGGGATGGGAAGAAAATGGCATCCAGTGGGAACAGAAGAGGGACCGGAGCTCTTGCTGCACCCTGGTGTGAGGCAGATGGGACCTTGCTTTGAGGCGGGACCTACGTTTTTCTAGAGAGTTGTATTACAGTATAGTTCTGAACCCAGGATGCCATAAGCCATCACAGAGCACAGCTAGTCAAGACTTCACTGCGGCAGCCAATCATCTCTACCCCCTGAGCAGGCTGCTGTCCCTTTCAGGACCACACGTCATCTTGCTGGAATACTGACTGACTATGGGCCCAGCTAGGTAATAGGTACTCTAGACTATAACTTTATGTTTTCACTTTTCACTAGGTGACTTGCTGGGTCTAACATGATCGTGATCCTGTTACTGTGGCTGACATTTAAGCCACCTGTTTCTTCATCTTCATGTGGTTCCCCCATCCCCATATTACTAAAACCCATTTTATCTCCTGCCCACCTTCCTCTCTTTTCTGTACTTCTCTTAACTTTCTTGCTCTAATGGAGACTTGGCTACTTCCTTGTGGCTGGTTACTTGGCATTTTCTCCATAAAGAAGATCTATTTGTCTTCCTGTGGCTTAAACCCTAGGAATGTAATAGGTGCACAACTCAACCTTACTCCGTGCTTTCAAATAGCTGCTTCTTTATAAACAAACAAACCATTACCACCACCACTAACAACAACAAAAATATAGTTCTAGGGACTTGGGAGATGACTCAGTCAGCAAGTTACTTTCTCTTACAATTATGAAGAACCAGGCTCAATTCCCAGAACTTGTATAAAACAAAACAAATATAAAAACAAACAGGCACATGGCCCATGGTTTCCGTGGTTTCAGCCCAAAGCTGGGACATGGAAATAGGTGGATCCCTAGGGTTTGTTATCCATCTACTCTTCCTATACTAATCTACTTGGTAACGCCCAAGGCCAGTGAGAGACCTTGCCTCAAAATATAATGTGGACAGTGTTCCTGTGACACTTGAAGTTTCTTAAGGTTGTCTTCTTGGACTCCACGTGCATTTGATTAAACCACCACACAAACACACACACACACACACACACATGCACACATGTACACACACACACCCTTAAAAGAACATATGTCTAGTTGTTTGTTATATCTCTATACATATTATCTTCAAATCCTCTGTCACTTAAAATTTTCCCCTCTGGGTCATTATTTTTATCTTCCCACGTCTGTCCACACATGGGAACTTGACATAGCACTATCATCTAGATTATACTTTTGCTAATGTCATCTTCTCCCTGACTTAATTACTACCAATTACGTTTCCAGTTGACTCCAACCTACACATCTCTTCTGAGCTGAGGATATGTTCTAGATACTTTTATGTACTTCATGGGTCATAAAACTCAAAACATGGGCTCATGATCTTCACCAACTTCATTCTGTTTCTGTTCTGAAAATTTTTGTAATATAGAATTGGTGCTTGCCAGCCACACATGCTAGAATTTAGGAGAGTACATCAGGTTCCTCTGTATCTCTTGGTGGCCATATTTCCCTTAGTAATTTCTTCCTAACCTGCCCCATGTTATCCACGAGCTTGGAGCTTCTTTGGTCCAACATCTGCAAAGACTAAAACTGGTAGTTCTAGGATAGGTATCCCTGGGTTCAAATCACAGATTCCAGTTTACACTGGAAGTTGTTGGCAACTTTCTTAAGCTTTTTGTGTCTTGTTTTACTCATCTCCCAAATGGTTATAAAGTAGTACTTTCTTCATATAGTTACTAGGACAAACAGTTGAGTGACATTTACTGCTTAGTTTCACCAAGGAGAGAGGAACCTCAGTTACAGAATTGCTCCTGCCAGTTTTTCCTGTGGGTGTATTCCTGGGAGCATTTTCTTGATTGCAGTTGATAGTGGACTGGAAACTGTAAGCCAAATAAACTGTTTCCTAGTTGGGGTTTATTTTAGTCATGGAGTTTATCCCAGCAAGAGAAAAGTAACCAGGGCAATATATGCCACTCTGAGAACATTGTAGGGACTTAATATCCTTTAGTGGCATGGAGGACACAAGTGGGTAAGACTGTCTGAAGGGTTCCAGCAGAGTTAAACCTCTGTAGGAAGGATATTTAAAGGATACTTACTTCTTTGGCTTGTTTATTGTTGGAGACAGGGTTTCTATGTGGTTCTTGGTGTTCTAGAACTCACTGTGTAGACTAGGCTGGCCTTGAACTCACAGACATCCACCTGCCACTGCCTTCCATGACCTGGGATTGAAAGTGAGCACCACCATGCCCAGTTTGGATGTCTACTTCTTAACTAGACCCTCAACAAGTCCTTCTTTATTCCGATGCATTACCACATCCCAGCTTTCAAAGGTGACCAGTGCTTCTAACTACTAGAATTTTACAGGTTCTGGGGAACAACTTAGTTTGCTTCATAGAGGCTTTCCTCTTGTAACCAATTAACTTTTTATGTTGTACACCTTTACTATCCAATTGGTAGCTGACATTACGTGTGGTTACTGGGACACTAAAATGTGACTGGCTAGTACCACACAACCTGAAATGATATATTTGGTATACCAAATTACGTAAAACTTATTTAAGTTAATTTCACCTCTTTATTTTAACCCCTTTAATGTGAGTATTAGGAAAACCTGACATTATGTTCCTGTTGGGTGATGTTGCTATGTACCCTACAGAGTTTTGGTCCTTCTCATCTGATATCCCCGTTTTCTACCATTCTCTTTAGTCTTGTAAGTATGGGCACTCTCACATTCATTTCACGAGGTGCCTACGGGAAGCAAAGGCAAATGTTCTACCCTCCACGTTTAACTGAAAGTTCTCCCTACACTTTTCAAAATCTACTTTTGAGATCTACAGTTTCACCACTTTATGGCTGGTCACCAACGGAAGGTCCAGCTAAAATAAATTACTGGTAGTTCTCTGAACATGGCAGGACACTTTGAATCCTCCTCTCAACTGCCTGCCAATTAAATAAAGAGCTCAAACTTTACTTCAGCAGAGCCTTTCCTGACTCCCTTTTGCAGTTGAGCTAATCGTTGAGAATTTTGTTTAGATGCCAACCTGTTTCTCAGTGGAACCCATCTAATCTATCCCACTCTGTAATGCTAACTTCAGAGTTTGTGCAATAGATTAAAACTAAAAGAACACTTGTTAAAGGAACAGAAACAGGTGGCATGGAGCCAAGCATTTGTAATGGATGAGGAGACTGGCTTTTGAAAACGTTCCCTAAGTTGTTCTAAGCTGTTTCTTCTGGTGAGCTTTTGACAGGTAAGGATGACAACAGGAATTTTCCAGGTAAAGGAAACGGGGTGAATAAAGGTCAATGGAGACAAGAAAATTGGTAGCAAATAATGTGTCTTCCAGCTTCTAAAGAACACTGGTAAGAGTAGAGCATGTAGGATCTTGAGATCAGAGAAAGAAGTTTGATGTTGTTCCGAAGGTTACGGTAGGTTCTGGAAGGCTTTACGCTATGGCAAGAGCTCAGTATTACGGAGTTTTGTTTTATCACCCGTGGTTGAAGTTGATGTGTGGAAGGGAAGTGCATGAATGGAAGCTAGGAAAGTGAGTTCTTTCCACACAGGAGGGAAGGGCTTAGGGCTGGGTGGTGAGCAGAAATGGAGAGAAAAGTGCAAAACTGCCAGGTTTGGGTGCTAGAATACCCGGGCCTGAGTGACAGCTAGACGCAGGCATGCTAGGAGATAGCGCTTGCTGTTGGCTTACAACGCACCGCCCTGGGGCACTTTGGCAGAGTGGAGGGAGCTCTTTTCTTGTCCCTCGCGCGCCGCCGTCCGCGCAGCCCGAGGGTCCGGTGTGAGTAGGCTTGTGCGTCGCGGTTCCGGTTCCGGTTCGGACTCCTGGGCTCCGCGGTACGCAGCCATGGCGTACTCCACAGTGCAGAGAGTGGCGCTGGCCTCGGGGCTCGTCCTGGCCGTGTCGCTGCTGCTGCCTAAGGCCTTTTTGTCCCGCGGGAAGCGGCCGGAACCGCCACCGGGCCCGGAAGGTGAGCGCCAACTGGGCAGCCGCGGAGTTCGCTGGCGGTGTGGCCTCCCAGGCCCACTACCTGCGTCTGAGTTAGTAGGTTTTCCCTTTCTGCCATGCATCTGTAGAAACCTTAGTTGGTAGGAATCTTGGCTTTGGGCGCCCACTGGTTTAGCCTCTTGTTGCCTCTTACATTACAACTTGAGCTGGGCTGGTGCACGCCTACAATGAGAGTCAGGAGGATCACTAAGTTAAGTCCAGGGCCAGCCTGGTCTGCGTAATGAATTCCGGGCCAGCTAGGGCTACATAGTAAGACTCAGTCTCAAAACAACAAAACAAAGATTTCGTTTAATAATTTAAAACATTTTTGTTCCTGAGGTAGAGATAAGTTACTGTTCTCATGGCTATTACTCTTGGTTTTTGGCACGTTTCAAAATCAGCCCCTTTGACTACTGCATTCTGGCAGTTTGACAGAATCTGTTAATGCATGGGCCTGAATCCTGGGAGAAATGGCTGGAACAATTTGATGTTGTTCACAAAGTTCTACTGGTAACTTTGTCTTGTGAATAATCCCTGTAATGTCCTTGAGCCATGTAAACGCTTTGTGAACCATCTCCTCTGATTTCAGCCTGTTGGTTGCTGGACAGCTCCCTTTGAACTGTAATCCTCTTTGAATTTGTGCATATTGGCTGTCCTTCCATCCTCCGGAGCATTCGAGATTAAAAATACTATAAATGCAAAGCGCCATGCTCTAGGGGCTGAAGGCAGGTTGAGCACATTATTCTGCCTGCAGAATGTGTTTGATGAGCTGTGCTTGTGAGGCTGCACTTTCGGCCATTACAAAATTCAAAAAGCTTTGTCCCCCCCACCCACACCCCATCTGTGGTTTTTGTCTTGAAGAGTAAATCTGAGATAATCCTAACCACTGCAGAGTTCTAAAATCCCCTTTTACTGAACTGAAATATCTTAAAGAAATGTTATGGAATGTGAGTAGAAGACGCCCCTCCTTCTGAGTGCTCCAGGTACTGGTGGTCAGTGTTCCTGCCTTGAGGTCCTTGCCCTGCTTGTTTCTTCATTACTGAAATGCTCATCTCTCACTTACCTCTCATTCGAGGTTCTGCCTTAGACTTTGGTGCTGACCCCAGTTGAGGTCAACTCAGGGCCACTTAAGGACAGTCTTGGCTAACAGCAATACTGTCACATGTCATACATAGTGTATAGACACACACTGAATTCCAAGGATCAGAAGTCAAATCCCTGCCTAGGAGAACTGGTTTGGTAGAGGAAAACAGATATGCTACGAGGTGAGTACCAAAGTGTTCGTTGCTGGTGTTCATTGTGGTCTACACTGGGAACGTTGAAAATGTGCGTATGCAACTGCCTCTTATTACAACTTGGCAAAGCTTTTATAGAGGAGTATTTTTCTCCCCTCCCCCAATCTAATACATGTAACATGAAATTTGTCTTTTTAATCACACAAATCTACTTTTTTTTTTTTTGCATATCTACAGTTGTGTAGCCATCAGCCCGATACGTTTTAAAACATTTCATCAGCTCCCAAAGGTAGTCTGAGCCTTTAAGTTGTCATCACTCTCCTCATTCCTCCATCTTTAGTGAGGGCAACCAGTCATCTTTTTCTGTGTCTGGAGGATCACCTATGCACTTTCTGACTGGCTTTAAACTGACACAAAGTCTCAAGATTTATTTATCTTCTAGCATGTACCTCATCCCTTTTAATGGCTGAATACTAGCTTCTGTTGATAGGTGACATTTTTCTGATCTCTGTTAGTTGATGGACATCTGGGTTGTTTTGCCTTTCAGCTCTTAGGAATAATGTTGCCATTTGTGTAAAGATTTCTTTGCGATTAAAAATAAGCATGATTTCCTAGTCATACAGTTACATTTCACATTCTGAGAAACTGCCAGATAGTTAACAAAGCAACTTTCCCATGTCCCAGCAGTATGTGAAAGCTTTGATTTCTCTCCATCTTACCAATTGCAGTGACAAGGTTGAAATGACTGCCTCCATCTTGGGTCATAACCACATGATTGCCCTTGAGTCAGCCTAGTGAGCTTTCTGGCATCGCTTGTAGAGAAAACCTTTAGAATGTGGGAGTGCATGAGCAGAGTCTGGTGTGTTTCTAAACCTGCCGGCCATCTCTGGAATTAGCTTGAGACAAGCATGCTGTGTTCCTGAGTTTGGAGAAAACATTATGTCCTACTGTTTTAAAAAGCCCCCTTTTGGGCTGGAGAGATGACTCCAAGGTTAAGAGCACTGACTGCTCTTCCAGAGGTCCTGAGTTCAATTCCCAGCCACCACATGGTGGCTCACAACCATCTGTAATGAGATCTGATGCCCTCTTCTGGTGTGTCTGAAGACAGCTATAGTGTACTCACATATATAAAATAAATAAATAAGTCTTTTTTTAAAGCCCCCCTCTGACCTAGACAATGGAGAGATAAAGAAAATAAGGTTCCATTTAACAAAATAAGGCTTAAATTCTGAAAACCAAAAGTTCTTTAAAAGAAAAAGATTTAGATAAATAAAAATTCTGGGTTCACAGATTGAAAGCTTAATACAGGCTTTTTGCTGTTTTGACCACCAAACTTCTGTCAGTAAGTCCTAAATAAAGGACAAAGCAGTCCTGGATCTGTGGGCCTTTCCTTGGTCTTGTGTCTCCTTGTAGCTGGTGTTCATACACAGGGCTAGATTTTTTTCCCTGAGGGCATTGATTACCTGTCCTTCTGGTTACAGCCATCCTAATGAGTCAAAGTGGTGTCTCCTTGTGGTTGTATTTTGATCTCTCTGGTGACTGATGGCATCAAGAAGTGTGTGTGTGGGGTGTTTGCTTTTTGCATATCTTCTATATAGAATTATCTGTTTAAATCTTTTATCTTTTAAGAACCGGGGACTTGTCACTTTGTTGTGTTGACAGGTTGATGTACACTCCACTTACCAGTGCATTATCCTCCCCCGTTCAGGGTGTTGTGCTCACATTCCTCAAAAGAAGGAAGTTTTAAATTATGATAAATTTCAGGTTTTTTTTCTTTTGTTGCTATTAGCATCAGATATGTCTAAGACAAATCATTGTCACATATTAAGATTTATTCCTATGTGTGCAAATTCTGTTGTCTCTGATTCTGTATTTACATCTTTGGCCTTTGACGTTATTTTTTGGCATATGATATGTCCAAGTCCATATGGGGAGTATAGTGTTCTAGTATCATTGATTGAGAAGCCCGTTCTTTCTCATTGAGTTGGTTTTGATACCCTTGTGAAAACTCAGTTAGCTATAAACATGAGTTCATGTTTATATATTTTTTTGTTTTGTTCCAGTTGACTACACGTGGTTCTTTTGAAACCATGACATTGCAATCCCCTAAGAGTTTCCTTCTGTAAGACAGTTTAGTTTCTGTGTCCTGTGACTAGCAATTCTGTCGTAATTTCATGACCATTTCATTGGTTCCTGGAAGGAAACAGTAGCAACAAAGAGTTGGCTGTGTCTTTGCTGGACTGTACTGAGTCGGTTTTGAGAACATTGCTGCCTTTCCTGTGTTAAGCTTTCAATCTGTGAACCAGGATTTTTATTTTTCTAAGTCTTAACCTTTTGAAGAACTTTTGGTTTTCAGTATTTAAGCCTTATTTGGTTATATGGACCCTTGTTTTCTTTTTATGAATTGAATTATTAGTTTTATTTTGAGGTGGTTCTTTGCTAGACCATGGATACATGATGCTTATATATCGATCCTGTATTCTGCCATTTGCTGAACTTATTAGCTTTTTGAACAAAATCATGTTCTCTTCAAATGACATAGTTTTATTTTTGTTCTGATTGACATTCCTTTTGTTCCATTGACCTGGTTGACTGGAGTCTCTAATACCCGTGTAGAATAGATGGGATAAAAGCCAGTATTTTATCTGGTTTTTGATCTTAAGAAGACATTTCTTATACCACTAAATACAGTATGGGTTGGGGTGATTTAACTATCTTTTATCAGACTAAGAAATTTTCCTTCTGTTTATAGTTTGTTGACTGTTTTGATCATAGATTGGTTATTGATTTTTACAAAATGCTTTTTTTACTGTCAAGTTGATTGTGTGGTTTGTTTTTAATTCCATTGATATGATATTTATATTAGTTTGTTTATAGATATTAAATCAACCTTGCATTCTTTGGCTGAAATGAAGAATCAACTCCAAAGACTCCCCTCTGGTGTGTGTGTGTGTGTGTGTGTCCCCTTTTAACTTTTGAGTACTACATAGGACCTGGCCTGAGATTCCCCTGAGGCCCTAAGAAGGAATATAGTACCTTCTCTAAACCAGCAATATACTTGGCAGAACCATAATAGCTGTGGTTTTAAGATCCTGGGAACCCAACTCTTCCCATCCTAAGGGGCTATGGTATCTGTCCCAAATTGCTAGATTAACTTCCTGCTGAATTTTTCATTGTATGATAACGTTTGCTGATATTGTCCCCAATTCCCTTTCAGGAAAAACTGTATGTAAGATATTGTGTTTCCTAATACACTTCCTTGGCATAAGATCCCACTTATGCAAGACTCCGGACCCCAGCTTTCTTATCTTTTTAATCTTCTCATCTCCTGCCCCTCACCTGTAAGACCCCTGTAATTGAAGAATGACATGCAGGTTGAGATCATTAACCATCCAGTGGAAGGAAATTTCAGGTCGAGAAAACAGTGTTGAAAAGGGCAAAGGAGTTTTGAGATCTAAGACCAAAGATGCTGAGACCAAATTGTGGACTTACTTCTCTGCTACAATTGAGGAATCTGGGCTTTATCCTAACCATCGTAAGTTACAGAAGACAGACAGACAGTGTTAGAATGAGAGTGGTGTGGAGGCCACACGGAGAGTGTTCTTCAGGCAGAAGGTTCTCACATCCAGGTGTGAAACCATGAACATCACTAAGTCAGTGAGCTTCAAGTGAGAGGAGACATAACCTGAGTTGTCTGACAGGAAGGAATTTATTGTAGTTTGTATCTGAAAAGATGGTTAGAACTGGAGTCCAGGGAGGTTTGAACCAGTCTTGTCGCATCAAGGCATTGTATGCTCACATCCTTCTTTTTCTTGCTCTTCAAGTCTTCACTGAGATGAATCTGATATCTTCTCTGGGGGGTTCAGAGTGAAGTGTGACTGCAGACCTCTGACTGCTTCTGTTAAAGTCTCAGCTTCCCGAATCAGTATCTATACTCTTTCTTCTTTATTTTTCTTCTTAACATTTATCATTATCTTTATTGTCTCTTTTCCCACTTAGAAGTGAGGCCCAATCAGGGCAGGGGTTTTCCTCCTCCTCGCTGTATGTCCAGCTGTAGGCCATGTAAGAATACATACTGTAGATAGTATTTATGCATACACGGAAGACAGTGAGTTAGTGTGTGCTGATTGGTTGGTTTCACCGTTAGATTTTGTGAGCTATAACCATTGTCGTCAACTGTGTCGTTCTTATGTGTTTGGTTGTGAACTTAGCCTTTAATGGCCGAGTCATCTCTCTAGCCCAATTGTGTCATTCTTTATGGTTACATAATTGCTCCTGCCTCCATGTGTTAAACTACTACGGAACTTGTAAATTATATTCACAAAGAGCTTTGAGTGAGATGAGAATGTTGTATGATGCAAATGAAAATGAAAATATCTATTCATTAGAAACATGTACACATTTTAACAGTTGTTATATCTGGACTGTAGGATTATGGGTGGATTTGTTCTGTACGTATTTCTGTGCTCTTTTGATATGGGTGTACAGTCCTCTTATGATCAGGCTCTTTTCTTCCATATCCCCAACCCCACACTGGGAGAATTCTTCTCAGAATCTGTTGGAGAGTTGCGCATGCCTACTTCTCTCTAGTGGTAGAACCCACCAGTAGCCCTACTTTCTGCAAAGTGCAGCAGTAATTATCTTGATCCTTTCAGACTTCATCCTGTGCAGTTCAAAGAATTTACTTTAGTTCAGTGACTTTGATTTCCCAATTCTATTGGTAGAAATCGCTTGATGAATAGACTTGAATGAACCTTCCTGTGGAATCTCCCCCTTAAGCATTGTTAGTTATCCATTTAACATGAAGGTTGTCCCTATTGATAGAATGTGTAGAAACTAAGAACCAAGAAGTTCTGCTTTCGATGAATCACCCTCTATCACCCAGCAAGTTCCCTTTCTGCTCTAAACCTCACTAAGAACACTGTTTCTTTGCTGGCATTTTGGCAGGTCTTGACTGCCTTCTTGCCCAGCTTTTCGAAGTCTGAGTCATTAATGCTGATTACTTCTGTGCTTGTTCATCTTTCTGACCTTTTACAAGGCCATATTTGCTGACTTTTTACTTTATATTTACATTTACTTCTTGATCTTGCTTTCCCAACTGCTGAGACTTTTTGAAATGTCCAGCCTAAGAGCTTTCCTCTCAGGGTCTCATGAAATTGAGTTTCTGTTTAAAAACCAAAGAATCAAACAAACAAAAACCAACTTCTCAGTCCTGTCTTCCTGAGCTTGTACCACATAGCTCCTGCTCTTGTTGCTACAGCCACCAAGAGGGTATACATTTCTTCTTGGTCACAGTAGTGATCCCTCAGCTCACCTTGTAAATGCTTTTTGTTTTTTTTGGGTTTTTTTTTTTGGTTTTTTTTTGGAACATTAAAGAAATGCTCAACATCCTTAGTCATCAGGGAAATGCAAATCAAAACAACCCTGAGATGCCACCTCGCACCAGATCAGAAACTCAGATGACAGCAGATGCTGGCGAGGATGTAGAAAAGAGGAACACTCCTCCACTGTTGGTGGGGTTGTAAGCTGGTACAACCACTCTGGAAATCAGTCTGGCAGTTCCTCAGAAAATTGGACATAATCCTACCTGAAGACCCAGCTATACCACTCTTGGGCATATATCCCAAAGTCACTCCAACACGTAACAAGGACACATACTCCACCATGTTCATAGTAGCCTTATTTATAATAGCCAGAAGCTGGAAAGAACCCAGATGTCCTTCAACAGAGGAATGGATACAGAAAATGTGGTACATTTACACAATGGAGTACTACTCAGTTATTAGAAACAATGACTTTATGACATTCCTAGGCAAATGGATGGAACTAGAAAACATCATCCTGAGTGAGGTAACCCAGTCACCAAACAACAACAACAACAAAAAACTAACAAAACCCCAAAAAACCCAAAACACACTGTTAAGTGGATATTAGCCCAAAAGCTCAGATTATCCAAGATACAATTTACAGATCACATGAAGCTCAAGAGGAAGGAAGACCAAAGTGAAGATGCTTTAGTCCTTTTTAGAAGGGGGAACAAAAATATTCACAGGAGGAAATACAGAGACAAAGTTTGAAGCAAAGACTGAAGCAAAGGCCATTTAAAGACTGTCTCACCAGGAGATCCAGTCTGTATACAGCCACCAAACTCAGACAATATGGCTGATGCCAAGAAGTGCATGCTGACAGGAGCCTGATATAGCTGTTTGCTGAGAGGCTCTGTCAGATCATGGCAAATACAGAGGCCAATGCTCACAGCCAACCATTGAAGTGAGAATGGGGTCCCCAGTGGAGGAGTCAGAGAAAGATTGAAGAAGCTGAAGGGGTTCGCAACCCCATAAGAACAACAATACCAACAAACCAGAGCTCCCAGAGACTAAACCACTATCCAAAGAGTACAAATGGACAGACCCATGGCTCCAGCTGCACATGTAGCAGAGGATGGCCTTGTTGGGCATCAGTGGGAGGAGAAGCCCTTACTCCTGCTAAGGATCTATACCCCTAGTGTAGGGGAATGTCAGGGCAGGGAGGCAGGAGGGAGTGGTGGGGAAGCACTCTCATAGAAGCAGGGGGGAGGAAGGATAGGGGGTTTATGGAGGGGAAACCAGGAAAGGGGATAACATTTGAAATGTAAATAAAATATATCCAGTTTAAAAAAAAACAAATCAAACAAGTGAAAATATCACACTAGATCAAGCTAACACTCTGTGGTATTAGCTGAATCAGACTTTGAATGACATCAAGGTAGCTGAATCCTCTAAGTTGCTAGAACTGCCATTAGAGTCTTGTCCACCACCTGCACTGGCTGGGAGCCTTTGCTGCTCCCACAGTCATGCATCTGAATGTGCCTGCCATGCTGTCAGTACTTTAAGAGGGCAGTTCCTCCTGGCCACTTCTCAGGAAACTCATTGTCTGGAATAATAGCTCAGTCTCTTTCACCACTCTGTATCTGAATGGAGCAGAGCTCAATGAGTCTTGGTTTCTCCTTGCTAAGAAATGCATACATATGGGTTATATGGCACATATTGCCTTGTTACCTCGTGTGTTGGTCTATAAGAGTACAAGGACAGATGTCTATGTCTATTTTCCTTGTGAAACCTCAGTTATCTGCACTGAAGGATATAGGAGATGGAGCTTTGTAGGAGACTGGTGAGGAAGAACTAGTCAGAGCTGTTCCAGCTCCTCATTAAGTCATGTTGAGTTAAGTAATGTTGCTACAACTGCAGTGTTCACAGAGAAGCTTCTGCATCTTAAGGACCTGGCCATTAAGACTGTTCTTAAATTGTGGTTAGCAGATACACAAACACATCTAACTCTTTATTGATTTATTTGCCCCATTAAGACCTTTCATGAACTGCTATAATGAGAAATATAAACACATCCAGTTCGTTATTGATTTATTTGTTCAAGAATGAAATGCTACAGATGGTTAATGCTACTTTCAGAAAGCTCTTCTGTTAATAGTGCAAGAGCTTGTTTGTCTCATGAGCAAGCAGTAGGGTGGATATTAACAAGCGAAAGTAAAACTCACTCTGGAAAGCCATTAAGGTTGTAGTCAATTCTAAATGACATGCTAAAGGAAAACTTAAGGATCAAATAAACCTAAACATGGGGAAAGCTTTCAATAGACTGTTTGGGTTGAGTTAAGTTACATGTTATTGAATATTTAAGTATTTCGGAGGTTGTTGTTGCACAAATGCTTTCTACATTGGAAAGCATAAATGTTAATGTCTTTAGTATTTTTATTCTGATCCTTTCATCTGTTTCGTTACAGATTTTTATTATATATATTTTATTTGATGGGTGAGTAAGAAGCCTATGTGCCACAGTACAGGAGCCAGTTCACTCCTTTCACTGTGTAGATCCTGAGGATCAAAACTCAAGTATAGGTCTGTCAACAAGGACCTTTGCCCACTGAGCCATTACTGGCCCTCATCCATTTCTTTTATTTGTGTGTGTACTTGCACACACACACACACACACACACACACACACACACACACTAGCACTCACACTCATACATGTGTGCAGGTCAGAGGACCTGAAGTCCTTGCTTTCCATCTTGTTTGAGGCATGGTCCCTGTCTGTAGCTGGGTTCCCATCTCATCAAGGGAATGCTGGTATTACAATCACAGGCTGCTGAGTCTAGCTCTAGGTGGGTTCTGAGGATCCAAGCTTAGGCCCTCACTCTTCTAAGTGCTCTTACATCTGAGCCATCCAAAACCCCATTAAAGCAAAGCTTTAAAAGGCCCACAAATACTATTCATGCATAAACCTTTGCAGTTCTTAACGATTGGACGCTATCTAAATGGTCTTTATCTGGAGACTAGGTAGATAAACTGAAGGTTTATTTAGATGCTGGTCAGTGGTTTGGGTGAACTGAGCTATACATATCAGCACGGCACCGTGCTTACATTTCTGGGCCACAGTATTGATCAGTCCCAGATAAAAAGGTAAAACCAACCAACCAACCAAACAAACAAGCAAACAAAACAAACAAACAAACAAAGGTGGGGAGTTGAGTAGCATGAGCGTAGTGTAGTGTCATGATGTCAGATTTTTAAAAAATTGTTATACAAAATATAGGGGACAGTCAGGCTTATTTTTGGCTCTCAGTTTTGGAGATTCTGGATTGGTTTGGCCTGCTTATTTTGGGCCTGTGGTGAGGTAGGAACATATGAAGGGCAAAACCTTTTACATTAGGATCCAGAAAGCCAAAGAGTGAGTGGGGAGCTGGGTCCCACAGTTGCCCTTAAAGGCATACCACCGGTGACCTGAAGACCTGCCACCAGGCCACTCTTAAAGGTCCCATGTATTCCCAGCAGCAGAACCCTGAGGTACATAGGATCAAAACAAAGTAATGATCTTCTGTAGTCAAGCCTTTAGGTTCTGCTTCATGCACTGGTTTCTAACCCTGAGCAAATGTACCGACTCTGCTACTGTCCAAAAGCCTTGCACTTAATATGGGGAAGGCCAGAGTTCTTCATGCCACACAGCTTTCTCCCCAACTGCAAGCACTGTGGCCAAGAAGTTTTGAAATGGTTCCGGCGATACGAGGTCTCAAACCAAAGCAAGAAGAACTCAGAGGAGGGGAGGAGCCATCTCAGTGACAGCCAGTTAGTACTAAATAAAACAGCATCTGCTGTTATACTTTGTGAGTAATGTTTGCCCTTTGAGACGTGTAATAAGACAATAAATGAAATTCATGGCAACTGTTAAGGCCATTTATTTAGAGAAAAAAATGATGAAATAAATTTTCTGACTAATATGTGGTAGAATATATGTGCAACAAAACTTATAATTTATACAAATTTAGGTAAAAGTTTGGTGTCATTAAGTACATGTTGAGCAACTTTTACCACCGTTTATTTGTATTACAAAGTTTCGAACATTCAAGGCAAATACTGTATGTATATTTATAGGAGTTATCTTATGTATGTGAGTGTGTGTGGTGCTCATGGAAGCCAGAAAAGAGTGCTCGATCTCCTAGAACTGGAGTTACAGGGTTATGAGCTGCCATGTGAGTGCTGGGAACCAAACCTGGGTCCTCTGCAAAAGAAGCAAATGCTCTTAACTACTGAGCCATCTCCCCAGCCCCAGAATTACATGGGGATTTTTAGGATTACTTAATCATTGCAGACCACAATTACTTCAATGGAATGTAAAAGCACAGCAATGCAGTCATGTATTAGGTATTGGTATGCTGGCACTATATACACGGGGTGCATGAGAGACCAACTTTCTGGACACATAATAATTTGTTACGTGTGTGTGTGGGGGGGGCACACTGACCAAATAGCAGAAAATATTAAGTAAAAGAGACCAAAAGAGTTAAATAGAAGGGGAATGAATGCAAGAAGCTGGGCCCATGGCAGCTACATAAAGTATGTTCCCATGGGATTACATTGCTTAGTGATGGCATCACATCCTAATTTGTGTATATACTTTGATGTCCACACAGCAGAGCTGCTAGCACTGCAGTTTCAGGATGCATTCCTGTTGTGAAATGACTGTATGAACACAGAACTCTGAGAGTGCAGGCAGGAGCCCTGGGTGCTGGGTGTGAACATGTGATGTGTGCTAGGTGTGAACATGCTGTGTGTGCTAGGTGTGAGCATTCGATGTGTTATTCATACTTTTGTATACCTCAATATTGCATAATTGAAATTGTCTCTTAAAAAATCACTCTGAGTAGTTTCCACATGTTTTATTGTTGTTGACTTTTAAAGCATTTGAGGTTATTCTGTTGTAAGAAACTTGGTTTACCAAGCTTGAGAGGTGAGGCTTCCCTGTGGAGGCCATTTATCTGTATAACGAGAAGAATCCTTTCATATTCCACATTCTGACCCCAGGCTACTCAAGTACATTCTTGGTTTTAGAATTTAGGTCAAAGCCAAAGTTTGAGAGAATGAATCTACAAAGGCAGGTGTGGAAGGTGAAAATGAATTTCATTTCAGGTTTGAGGCAAGAAACATACAAAAGAAATAAACAGTTGGTGTTGGGGATAAGACAGAGTTTAGGGGAAAAGTTAGGATCATGGCTGTACATTTTGGAATTTATAATGAATTCCTTAAGAATAAACACATTTGCTAAAAATAAAGAAAGAATGGTTGAGACAAACTCTTGGAGGAATTAAAGAACTGTTTAAGAGACAGGGAAGGGCTAAGTTGAATTGTCCGGGCAGCTTGGGAGAGTAATGTCCTATAGAGATCAAGGTAGGACAGTCTGACAGTGCTTTGTTCAAGTTAATATTCACTGAGTAATTTGGATACTAGCCCTCATCAGGCAAATGTTTTGTCTTTCTCCCATTTAGTGTCTCCCATTTCCTTGATGGTGTCTTTTACAGGCAAAAGTTTGTCAAAATCACTTTCTTTTTGTTATTTTTGTTTTACATTTGAGAAATCGTTACATAATTCAGGGTCATAAAGACTTACATCTCTAATTAAAATTTTTTACCTGTTACATTTCAGTCTTTCTTCTATTTCAGGCTAATTTTAGTATAGTGTGAGATATAGGTCCATTCTGTTTACTTAACTCTCTTTACACGTTTGTTGAATGACTGCACTCTTTTCTCTCTCCCACTCCATCCCGATATGTTTACGTATGCATGCGTGTCTTTACATAGCTATGAGGAAATTTAGTTTATAAATTAGGTATAGTAAACACACACCAGGAACTAATACTGAAGTAGAACAGTTGTAACAATGTTGCCATAGGACTGGTAGCATCATTACACTTCAGATTTGTGGCCATTACTCAGTAAAGTAAGGGGCACTTGAGCAGTGCTGTCATAGCCATCCTGATAACCGAGGGGACACTAACTGATTAGCAAGCAGGTAGCTATTCCTCATGGGTGCCGTGGAAACAGGGATAATTTATATACTAGGCAGGATGGGGTGAGGTGGCATAACTTTTATCTCACTACTTAGAATGGTGTGTATTTTTTTTAACTTCTGAACCGCTTATTTTAGAATTTTCCACTTAATAATTTTAATGGCTGTGGGTAACTGGACTTACAGAAAGTGAGACCATGTATAAGGAAAGTAGACTGCTATATTTCAGTTTCTGTGGCCAATAATCAGAATATCAGGTTGCTTTCCATCTGTTTCTCAAAAGTATGAGAATACCTGAAAACAGTTCTGATGCTAGTCTTTAGCCAGGTGGTTTTGTTTTGTTTTGTTCTTGAAAGAGTCTCACTGCCCAGCCTACAGTGGCAGGAGAGTTCTTTTGGGACTCCATCCCCCTGCCTCTGTGAGCACCAAGACTATAGGTATGTCCATCCCCCTGCCTCTGTGAGCACCAAGACTATAGGTATGTCCACCCTCAACTTTCAATCAGTTAATTCTTTTCAGTGGCCTTTTCTGTTCTCTGACTTTTATGACATTGGTTTGCTTTCATTTGTTGTTGATCATTCAGTGTCCTTTTTACCCCCATCCCCTTATGTGTGAGGATTCACGTTCCTCCAGGCTTTGGGTATTGAGAAGAGTTCATCCAGTTTTCCAGCTTTGCCACTTAGGTTGAACAGAGTTACTGCTCAGGTTGACTACATTATCATTCACAAAAAGAAATGGCAGCATAGCACTGCTGTTATCACATGTTTAGCCTGAGAAGCTCCCTCATAGATACTCTCAAATTGGGTGTAGCCAGGAGCGTATGAAGCAAAAGGGAGTCTACAAAGAAAAGATACTTAGAAGCCCAGTAGGCTTCTTAAGAGAGTCACATTTAAGTGCCTTAGCTCTGTGTGGTGTGTTGCTTTGTGGACTTTGAAGTTACACTGTTCAAATTATGTCATTGGTATCTAAGTTTAAAAGATTAAGCAAAAATATTTTGGTATACTTTTGGGGGAATGGTGTGGTGGATCTACTTTGGAACCTTGTTCCTGCTAGACAGCTACTTTGCCAAGTGAACTACCTCTCTAGCCTGACTTTTTGTCTAAAGGATTTTTATTCAAAGGTGGTACATATTTACAGATTAAAAAAAGAGTTCTTTTAAGATGAAGACATAGGTCAAAAAAAGCTCAAAATAGTTCTTACTGAACAGTAAGGGTTGAGGCATGTGTTTTTATTATAAGTGCTCCACTAACCTGCTTGTAAGATTTTCTCATAAAATACAGTTCAGAGATGAGAAAGGAGCAGTGATAAAGTTAAATTCGGGACTTACGCACGGTCATTAGTTCTGTCTATTACTGTCTCTCTTTCTGTCCCCCTATTCTATTTTGCTTTTTTGTTTGTTTGTCTTGAGACTCTATCTCCTGTAACCCAAGCTGGTTATTTACCCAAGGATGGCTTTGAGTTCCTGCTCCTCCTGCCTCCACCTCCCTAGTGCTGGAATTATAGGGATAATTCCACCCACGCATGGCTCATTAGCTTGTTTAACACTCTTATTTGAGAAATCTCTCAAAAGAGTAAATATTTTTTCAATGCAGGCCATCTTTATAGTGTCTTTTTTAGTTCAGTCAAAATTCCGGACTCTCAGCCAGCAAGAAAGGCAAAGCAGATTGGAAGGGCATGAGTCATTCTTTGCCTCCCTGTCCTCTATCTTTGCTCTGTCTTTCCATTTGCCTCTGTTTGTGTGTTTCAGTGCTAGGGGTTTAGTCTAGAGCTCTGGGTAGGTAGAAAAGATGTTTACCTATGAGCTATTGCGTATCCTCAGTTCCCTGTCCCACTTTGGGACAGGATCTTGCTTTGCTGCCCAGGCCAGCCTTAACCACAGTCCTCTGCCTCATGCTCCAAGTGCTGGATTACAGGTATGTGCTGCCATGTCTGTCTATGACACTCTTACAGGATAGTTCCTAAGAACAAAGTCTGCATTTGCATCAATTCCATTTCAGTTTTCCATTTCCAGTTATGGAAGTCAGATGCTTGAAGAACCTCCATCATCACAGATCTGTAGTGTGTAAGTCAGCCTACCTGCATAACCATATTTGACAACTTCAGATTTACCACCAGAGAGGGACCAATCATTTATCACAGAGGACAGGCAAGCCACTTACCAGGGTGGCTGTGTTTTGCACTCCTAGCTCAGTGAGCAAAAATTCTTGCCTTCCCATATCTTGGCAAACTATTGCCACTTTCTACCATCCTATTGGGTAGAAAGTCCTGTCTCACTAATTGAGCATCTTGGCCACTGTTGGAGTTCTCACACCCATTAGTACTGGTAACTCAGCACTGACTGGTAACGGCCTTACTTTGAGTTTCGGTCATTTTATGTGTTGGCAGCCACTTAAGCTTCCCTTTGTGTAAGTTCCTTCCTCATGTCTTTGGTTCCTTTTGCTGTGAATTTTACATGATGTCGTTAAGTGGCAAGCTCTTCTATTTTATAGATATGTAGTCCTTTATCAGTTTTCCATGTTAGAGTCATTTCCTTGATTTCATCCTGTTTCTGTTCATGGTCTTCTGTGTTGAATGGAAATCCTTAATTTTGTTGAAGTCAAATCCAGCAAATTTGTAGTTTTACAATTTCTTTAAGGCCTTTCTGTTCTGTGGTGTTGTATACTTTAGTGTTACCCCTGCTAGAGATGGATCAGTAGTAAAGAGCACTGGCTGCTCTCCCAGAGGTTCAGAGTTCCATTCCCAACATTCTCTGCACGCAGATGAGCATGCAGAGTACTCATACATACCTACATAAATAAGTGCAGGAGGAGGAGGAAGAGGAGGAAGGGGAGCAGGAGAAGAATTTGGAGTGCCCCCCCCACACACTGGTTTTTCAAGCACACTTTTTCCTATGGCCCTTTGAAGACTTCGTCTCCCATTGTGCTTGTTGCATTAACTCTTAATGGAGTTTTAAAATGCAAAACAGTGGTTGACAAGCTTCTTCTCTCAGTTCTTCCGAGGTTGGGCCTTTGACCCTGTTTCTACTCTATGAATCCTGGAGGCTCAGCTGTAGCTAATTCAAAGGGGGATGTTTGCTTCCTCTCCAAGCTGTGTACTCAATCTTCCTCCAAGGAATTTGGAATTGGGGCCAGTCTTAGCTATTTTCTTGAAGGAGTTGCAAATTGAGAGGTTTGGAATGACTGTCTTCTACTATAGGCACAAAGAGATTAGAGGAGTTATCTGAAGAAAGAAATTGAAGATGTGAACAAAGAAACAAAGGGAAAAGGCTATGGTCCCATAGAGAGGAGAGAGTTTGAGTTGGAATGCGAAAGTAGCCGGCCTGAATCCTGATGGCTTTCCAGTTTGTGGTTCTGTTCCCTCCCAAGAACATTACATTTTCTTTTGTATTAGATAGGGGTGGCTAACCACTGTAACGGATAGACTCCAATGTATATAATGGCCCTCACACAATAGAAGCTTGTTTCTCACACACACAAACAGGACCAGACGGTTCCAAGTTATCAGGGTAGCAGCAGTGGAGGCCTGTGCCACAGTTACTTAGGAACCAAGGCTAATGGAGGCTTTGGCATTTCCAACATATGACTTTCAGGGTCTCCCTGAACATTAGTAGCCATCCTACAGAAGGAAAATGATCATGTAGTTGAGACTTTGGGAAGCTTTATAGACCAAGTTCCTTTGGCTGGAACTCTGTCAGGGGGCCACATTTAATTCTACAGGAGGCCAGGAAATGTAGTTCAGTCATGGACCCGGAAGGAAGAGGAAATGGGTTTAGTGAACAGATAAAGATGACCACAAAGTGCTTTGTATCCATATGAAACCCCCATCTTTCTGATCAAATTCCTGCTTTTGTCTTAAACATGTTTAAGTTGCTTCTGTTATTTGAACTTCAGTGCACATTTAAAACAGAAGAAATAAAACCAATTAATTAATTTTCTCAGGAAAACTGGGCCGATTTCCACCTATGATGCATCACCACTCGGCACCCTCAGATGGTCAGACACCAGGGGCTCGTTTCCAGAGGTCTCACCTTGCAGAGGCCTTTGCAAAGGCCAAGGGAGCAGGAGGAGGCGCTGGAGGAGGGGGTAGCGGAAGAGGATTGATGGGCCAGATCATCCCAATCTATGGCTTTGGGATTTTTTTGTACATACTGTACATTTTGTTTAAGGTAAGTGAAATTGTTGTATATGTATGAGATATATGTATGTCTTATGTGTATATCAGTGAAAATCTAATGCCATTGTAATAAAATCACTGTGTCTGGTAAATCCCTGAAAGGGTCACTCAGCCCTTTCAGATCCATCGTTTCTTTGAAAGCTTCATCATTTCCTTGTGAAAGATTTACGATTTACTAACATCTCAGTTTTACAGAGAGAAATCTTAGGATCGGTTTACAACTAAATAAAGGTCCAAGATTTGAACTTGAATTTTCTAGTCCATAATCCAAACAGCACTAAACTCCAAAGAAAAAGAACAAAAGACTAGGCATCTTTGACAGCTGAAAGACCATTAAGATGCTTTAAGAAGCAGCTTGTTCGTAGGATGGGCACAAAGGTTTCCAAGTAGCCACTGTGAGGCCATATTTAGTGGTGCCAGTGTGTGAGATACTGTGCCTGGTGTCATCTCTGTAATTCTGTCACGTCCAGACACTAAACCTAATATTTCCTGGTTGTGGGAAGTCATTCTGGGTCTTTTAAGGGAGACCCCAAATAAGTTCCACTTCTAGGCAGGGTTTTTCTCTGTGCTGAGGTATAGAAGCCTTACCTTATTAAACTCATGCCTCGGTAAAGTGCGGGGGTTTAGTCTCTTCTCACCCAGGAATTCTGCAGGCAGTGTGTGTGGAGATGGACATGTCCCGGGTACTACGTCACCTGCCCTGGAGGAGCATGGGTACAGCAGGTGACCGAGGGGTCTTGGTTTTCCTTGTACTTGATCTTTGCTTCAGTTGTTTTTACCTTCTCGACGCTTCCAGCAGCTTTAAAAAGACGTTTCTCTAATGTCATTCTTGGCTTGATTTCTGACTTAATTTTTGTCTCCCAGCTCTTTTTGTTTTCTCATTTAACATGAGGTGTTCCGTGACTTTGGGGTTCTGAGCTGCTGCTGATGTGCTGTGCCTCCTTCATCCTCAGCTTTCAAAGGGGAAAACTGCAGAGGATCGGAACTGCCCCACTGCCCCACCCGGAAACGCCCACAGGAAGATTAGTGAGTGCCCCTCCCTTGGCAGTGGTAGTGAGTTGGAGTGGGATGCAATCAGGGGAAGGGTCTGTAGTTATGTCCCAAAGGCGTTTCTCAAATGTGAAGGATATTGGGCCTCAAAGGGCTAATGCTGCCTGCGCTTTCCCACAAGGCTGCTCGTTCACTTTGGTACATATTAGGGATTAGCAGTCAACGTTTGTCTTAGTTACTTTTCACTTACAGAGTGCAAAATGTTTGGAGCAAATATGTTTATTTCAGAGGAAAACTGAAGGAGAAACTGCGTCCCCGTCACATTCCACTACACACTTTGGAGCCTTTAAGTGAGCTGTCAAGTAGTGCCTAGCCAGGTTTCTTTGTGCTGTCAGTCCTTGGTGCTAAGAGTGTATACACTAGAATGGGTTCTAAGAATGTGTATATTAGAGTGTGTTCTGAGAATGTACACATTAGAGTGATGCTAGGAAAAATAATCTGTGGGGTAAAGCACTTGCTGAGCAAGCATGAAGACTCTACGTTAGAATCTTCAGCACGCATGTAAAAGCCAGGCATGGCTGTAGCTCCAGTGCTGGCGAGCGGACAGTGGACAGTTCTCAGATTCCCTGGCCAGCCAGCCCAGCCAGGGTTTATTGGTTTATTGTGAGGCCCTATTCAAGGGACTAAGGGAGAGCAAGAGAGGAAAATGCTGCCCGTCATTGTCTGTATATACCTGCATACTGACTTGCCTGGGTCACATCACATAAACCACACAGAGAAAAATAACTTGTAAGGAGGCATTACTAGAAAGAAGGGATTTGTCGAAAGCATAATGGGAATTATGTCTGGACGGCTTGAATGAAACTTGGGCAGACATGAACTCTTGAGCTTGTAGTGGTCCTATTGTGTAGCACAAACTCACCGAGGTCTTCCCGCCTCCTGAGTGCTGGAATTACAGGTCTGTATCACTTCACCCATCAGAGGTTTTCACGTTTGCTTTTTTCAAGTTTTAAAATTGAAAGATGTTTTTATTAAAATTTTTTTTTAAAGATATTGATAAAATGATGTTGGATGAGGCACAGAGCATCTGCCCAAGGCAGTATCTTCTTTTGGAATTTCTTTTAGGTTCTTTGTTGTATTAAATTCTTAGTCATATTTCACATCCTTCTTGGAAATCCTAAATAGTCAGGGGCTCTCTGAAGAAAACTGCTGTGTCTCAGTATGAGGTAGTAATGGTAACATCAGTAATTTAAAAAATCACCGACGGGAAATCTTGAACTGTTAAGAGGACTCAGTGGGTGGACATTCTGGTGAGTTTGACCCCCCAGAACCCACTTAAAAAGGCAAGATGTTGTAGCTTCTGTAACTCCCACACTCCACTGATGACATGGAGGAGGTCAGAGTATCGTCTAGAAGTTTGCAGAGCAGCTAGCCCAGAGTCTGAAGTGCAGGAGAAACGAACGATGCCCTGTATCAATAGAGTGGAAGGCCAGAACTGACTCCTGAAAGTTGTCTTCTAACCCTAAACATACATACACACACACGCACACACACACACACACACACCACAAAAATAAACAAAACAAACACTAATCACAAAAATAAAGAACAAAGATTGTTAAGACCTTCCTCCTGTCAGAGACTGATAGAAGTAAATCAAATGGCCGAATGGACGTCTGTTAATAACAAGAGCAATGCCAGTGAGTCAGCCTTATCCTTTATTATAAGGATATCATGCAAAAATAATAACCTCAGCACCACACAGTGCAGTTTGTACCCACTTCACAGGTATTAACTGAATTAAAAGGATTTTTACACCCAGGTAGTGGTGGCACATGATTGTAATCCCAGCCCCTGGTGGCAGAGGCAGGCAAATCTCTATGTTCAGGGCCAGCCTGGCCTACAGAGTGAGTTCCAGAATGGCCAGGCCTACACAGAGAGGTATGAAATCCAGGCCATTTATATACTGAGTAGTGTCTCTTTTTCCTACAACCTGAAAGTTCACTTTGTATTTTGAGTATTTCTTTGTTGTGTTTTAAATGTCTTTCTTAGTGTTTTCAGTGTGTGTGTGTGTGTGTGTTTGTGTATTTTCTAATGACACTGTTTAAAAAACAGCATCTATGGGACAGAGTTACACTCTAGCATGTTATATTCTTTATTCTAGACAACTAGGGTTAAGTTGGGTATTGAGGTCTCAACCATAGTTTAGGACTTTGTTTTACAGAAGTGTAATACTGACACCCTTAATTCCTAGATACCTCTGGACTTTAATACAGGCAGAGATCACCAAAGAGTCTTGATCCTTTATTTTTAGTTCTGTGTAGACTTGCTATCCTACCCAGGAGCATTGTTTGAATCACAAACTGTTGTCTACTGTCTGCATTTACTCTGGGGTGACTTCTTAGCAGGGTGTTTTTTGGTGCTGGATGTTTTCTTTAGTTGGCTGTGCTGGATTACTGAGTGGAAGAGGGAGTGATTTATTTATCATTCCCTAAATGAATGTCCTGCTGTGCTTGCTGGCCAGACCCCTGTACTTTGTGCTGATTGTATTAGTTAGAGAAGCCCTGTCCGAGTGTCTTAACAAGCCTAGATTACCTCAGATCATTTCAGCTAGCCATTTCTTGGAAGGACTTAGGGAGTTGCCCATAATGGTTCTTAAATTGATGTTTGTTTTTCAGCCAATTTTGAACTTGTTCAACTACAAGAAAAACTAAAAGAGACAGAGGAAGCCATGGAAAAATTAATCAACAGAGTGGGACCTAATGGGGAGAGGTAAGTTTTCATCAAATAGGACTCAGACAATTTCATATTTATAGATTGTCTACACTTTGGCTGTTAATGCATAGACCATATGTTTTTATCTTACATAATTGTCAGCTTAGGTGCAATATATGTATTCTTTCTTAATTAACATTCATTTTCATATCATTGAGAAACTTGTTTTCAAGTGTTAAACGTGGTACAAATTATTGTCAGAGTTTGTAAAACTTTTAAATCTTGTTAGGTCAAATAACCTAGTTTTAAGAAGGATCTTCTAGTTGTCTAATATAAATTTTAAGTAAAATCTGGTTATTGAACATTGTATTTTTTAATACCAAATAAGAAGAAAGAAGCAAGGGCCTGAAGAGATGACTTGGTGGTTAAGAGCACTTGCTCTTCCTGAGGACCTGGGTTCAATTTTTAATACCTACATGGCAGCTCACAGCTGTCTTTAACACCAATTCCAGGGGAGGAGCTCCACTGCTCCTTTTGCCTCTGTGAGTACTGCATACATCCAGGCAAACGCTCATACACATAGAAAGCAACTGTCATCACAGCAGGCATTTGTGTTTGTGTTGACTACTCCTAGTGCAGAATTAAACATACAAAGTAGGTGTCAAGGGCCAGACTAATCCTTTAGGAAGGTACACTTCTGTCCTGCCAAACTGGCCAAGAATCTGAAAAGGTGGGTGCGGAAGGGTCATGGAAACTGGAACACCAGAATGTGGTACTTAGTACTAAGACAGAGTCCGTCTCAGCTGAGCCTTCTCACAGGGAGGAGGGAGAACTTCACAGTGGATCATAAAATCACCTGCAGGATACTGAGGAGCCTCACCCTTACCTTCATGGGAAACTGTGGAGTCTTTGATGCAAGGAACAGGTGGTGGCCTCTTCTGTGTGTCATCTTTCAGCTACTTAAGCTCCCTGCCTCGCCTTTTGCTCACTGACATCTAGTTTAACCATCCTTTGTTGCAAATAAGATGTCCTCAAATTGCTACATCTCACCTGAATGCATAGCTCCATACATATTCAGCATTCTCCATGTTATGGCTGATATAAAACACAACATCAAACTCATATACACAGGTTAAGGGACTAAGGTGAAATGTTCTAATTTCTGCCTTCAGAATTAGCATGATTTCCTTCTGAGAGTCGTTTGTCTGGTGACCTACCCTCTAGAAACATGGCGTGACCTGTGGAAGCGCTGATTAGCAAAGAGCCTGGTTCTGAGTCGCCTGGACTTGTGGATGTTCTTATGTACTCTCCTGTATCCCCCCCACATAATGACTCTTTCTGTCTCTGTCTCTGTCTCTCTCTCTCTCTCGCTTTTGCTCTCTCTCTCTCTCGCTTTTGCTCTCTCTCTCTCTCTCTCTCTCTCTCTCTCTCTCTCTCTCTCTCTTGCTCTCTCTCTCTTCTATAGCATCTGTGCGCCTTTTTAAAAACATATAAAGCTGTTTAATTGAGTTGTTAACAATTTAGAACACCAGTTTGTGGGGATACATCCTGTTTGTCAGGGAGAGCTGAGATCGCACGTAGCCCTGGAGCTGAGGAACAGCTTTAAACTTCGGCAAAATCTGCGAGTCCGCAGTTTTCTGATCAGCCTTTCATTGCTCTGTAATCCCGTATTTCTCCTTCTTGAAGATCTCACCCTCCTGATGTGAAGCTGCTTCTTGAGTTTAATCCTCAGTCAGGTGTTTGGGGATTTTAACCTCACTGATAATTGACTTTTGTAGAGGTGGCAATGACAAACCTCTGGTGTGTTCTGCGCAGAGGAACTCTGTTAAGGGCAAGATGTCCAGTCACAAGTAGCAAGCCACTGCCCAGCTGCTTCAGGAAAACCACTCTCCTGCCCCTGTGGCACCCGGTGAGGATGATTAGGGCAGTCCCAGAGTGATGCTGGAGCGCAGCCTTCTCACGTGCTGAATGAAGCTTCCCATGGCTGGGTAGCTTCTGAGGCACATCTTCAGCAGGATAATACCTAGGCATTTTTCAAAGCTTTACCACCTGGGTGCCACCATTCTTGTCCCCACCAACTGTTTTGTGACAGTAGCAAGGACCTTCTCCTTTTTCTTCTTTTTTTCAACCTTGGTCTTGGCAGCTGAGTATTTCCTTTTGTACAAGGTCTTTCTGGAACACATAGCATATCGGGAGTACCTGCCAATTCCTCTAACCAGGACAGGGTTTCAGCTACAATGGGGCTTCGCCTTCTTGGGCATTTTGTTCTGTTGTTAGCCTTACTCTTTCCTTTCTGTTTGCTCTCTCTGTATTTAGCTCTTGGATTTGGACTTGACGATTCCTTCAGTTAAAAGACAGCTGCCATTATTTTTTACCTCTGATCCTGTATTTTCTACCTCTGATCCTGTATATTTTACTAGCATTTTGGGATCTGCCATATACAATCTGTCCACCTCTGCTTGTTCATGTAGCTTCTCATGATTCTTGACCATGTAGGCCTTGGTTTTGAGGGATTGAATTTAAGGTTAATTTGAGATTTAATGTGGTAACAAAGTCCCAAGTAGACCTGCTGAGGAAGTAATTGGGCAGCATGGATAGATGGGTAAGAAGTAAAGATTAAGGACAAGGTTAGGACATCTTTGGTTTAAGGTAATGGCTTAGCCTGTGATGCTGGGACAACCTCCCTGGAGCATGACTCCAAGAATGGAGACATGGGAGTCTAAAAACTGTGCCTTCATTGATGGCCAGGCTTTACTGAGCGGAGAAAATGGGCACAGTCAGAACGCAGAAGTGGGAGGAAGGCAGCTGAGGCTGTGGCTAATGCAGGAAGTTCCAGAAGGATGCTCTACAGTATGAGAAATCAAAAGGAACAAACTGGAAGATGCGCAGGAGTAAAACAGTTACTGATGAGTTTTGTAAGTTTTGGCAGAGGATACAGTGGAGGCCCCATTCCAGAGGTGTAGACGAAAGCAGTGGCGAGGAGATAAGAACCAGGCAGACAGACACAGCCATTACAGATGAGGCTGTGGCAACGCTGCCATGTCTGTGCATGACAACCTGGCAGGGAGAAGTCCACAGAAACAGTCACTGTGGTAAATTCAGAAGACATGCTCATGTGGATCCTGCCCTCTGTTTAATGGACAGCCCAGACACACTTTTTCCAAGTTAAAAGGATGTTCTAGTTTGAAATTTTGTCTGTTGATGCTTCTCCAAGCCTGGCTATGGTAATTAAGGGCTTCCATTTTTCCCTGAGAGGCTCGGTTTTGTTTCATTTAGTGTCAGAACTCTGTGTACAGTTACAGGAATGGTTTGTAAAACCTGGTGGCCAGAGCTTTGTGAACGTCGGCAGGTTGTCCTATTCCGCCCCTGAAGTCTCCCACAGAATGGGTCATTTTCATTAGAGGAACTTGGATAACTGGTCTGGTTTTGTTTTCTTCCTCGTGAGGGTGGTATAAATGGCACACCCTCCTTTTCCCTAGTTACAGTTGAAGGAGAAGCCTGTTTTTCCTGTTAGGTGAACTTTGTTAGTCTGAACAGAGAGAAGGACACAGCCAACACCTACACTGAGTAGAGTAGAGGGTGCCTCCATTACTGGTACATAGCTTTCTGCATGAGGCACTTCTGATGGATGCTTTGGGCTCTAGGAGATAAAGAGTAGTTTCTTAAATCCTCCACTAGATGGTTTCTGGTTTCTGTCCAGGATGCTGCCTCTCTGTGTGATGCAGTGTTTTCCTCTCAGCTGTGTGGCTGTCCTCAAGTCTCACACTGCACTTGCCAGTATTTGCCCAGAACCACAGCTCATCAGTAGTCTGATGAGGTTTCTAAACTGTGGAAATTGAGTACTGTGGTGGGCTGTGGGCTCATTGGTAGTATTTGCTTAGTAGGAATTGAAAAAGAAAAGGCACCCATCACCATGTGTAAATTTCAGTTTGTGGATCTCAGTTCCCCAGTTTCTCTGATTTACATGATTGAGTATTGTGAATTATCTACCCTTGAAATTCCACACTGTATCCTTACTCTTGAGCAAATGGAAAAAAGCCTTGTGGTTCTAGTCTAGTATTTTTCTATGGTTGAGTCTAATGGCCTAGAATATTTTTTCTTTGATGACTTGCTTTAGAGAAAGTGTCTCGTACTGAAGGGAATTGTCTTAGTTAGAGTTTTACTACTGTGAACAGATACCATGACCAAGGCAAATCTTATATAGGACAACACTGAATTGGGCTTAGTTTACATGTTCAGAGGTTCAGTCCATTGTCATCAAGGCAGGAACATGGAAACACCCAGGCAGGCATGGTGCAGGAGGAGTGGAGAGTTCTACATCCTCATCTGAAGTCTGCTAATAGAAGACTGACTTCCAGGCAGCTAGGGTGAGGGTCTTAAGCCCACACCCATCATGATCCACACCTACTCCAACAGGGCCACACCTCCTAATAATGCCACTCCCTGGGCGGGACATAGACAAACCAAGACGGGAATACATGTAAGAATCGGAGGAAAACTGCGGGACACTGGGGAATCAGGCTGCTGAGGTGAGAAGGTGAAACCATCAGGACCTTTTTCTCACGCCGATTCATCTTGGAACCTCAAGCAGCTACTTGATTGAAATACTCTGGAGATTAGGTTCCCCATTTATAAAATTACGACATTGAATTAACACCTCTGGTTACAGCCATGACTTCCCAGAAATCACCTGCTGTTAGACCTCCTCTTTGAGGAACCAAACAGATCGTGGTGAAGTTTTCCCTAGGAGTGATGACCACTAAATGGCTGAATTGTCTTTTTCTCAGCAGAGCACAGACTGTGACTTCTGACCAAGAGAAGCGATTACTGCATCAGCTCCGAGAAATCACCAGGGTCATGAAAGAAGGCAAGTTCATTGACACATCTCCAGAGAAGGAAGCCGAGGAAGCCCCGTACATGGAGGACTGGGAAGGTAAAATGCCCTGGCTTCCTTATTAGCTGTCACCCAGAAAGGAGCTCTTGCCAGTTTTCTTAAAAGTCAGTTTTGTGTAGAGACATGACATGGGCTGTTTACCAAATTTAAATGTGCAGTTGGCAAAGTTTGGCAAATGTGCAGTGATAATCGCACTGTAGTGTCAGAAAAGGACCATGTCATCACCCTAGGAAGTCCCGCCCTCCTGCCTGTGGTAGCACCTGAGCTGCTTTCTACCCCTTAACTTGGCTTTTTGTGTATAAATGGATAGCATTGCAGATTCGCTGTGATGGCTCTCTTCTGTTTAGAGGAATGCTTTTGAGATGCTTGTGTGGTGTTGAGAGTGTAGCACAAGCTCTTTCTGAAAGTGCTGGGCAGGATTATATAAATACACCACAATTTGTTAATCTACTCACTGTGGATTAACATTGGGCTCTTTCTAGCTTTGAACTGTAGGATTCAAGCTTTTGTGAAATTTGCACGAGAAGCTTTTTTGGACAGTTGTGCTTCTTTTGGTATATGTTTAGGAGTGGGATCTCGGGTTTTATAGTGGGTGCATGTTTAAATTTATTAGGCCCTTTAAGGTGCATTTCCATCTGTAGCTTGTGAGTCAGTTTCCCCATATCCTTGCTAATATGCTGTTTTTGTAAATGTTGGCCATTCTAATGATTTTACAGTGCTATTGCAATCATAGCTCAAATTTGCATTTCCCCAGTGACTACGAGGCAGAACATTTTTCACATGCTATTTGCAAATGGTATGTCTCTGCTGAAGAGTGTTCAAATCATCATTTTTGAATATTGGGTTGAATGTGTTTTTATTAAGTTGCAACATGTTATTTATTGTGCAGGGGTGAGTCTTTGGTTTTGTTTTGTTTTGTTTTGAGAGAGAGAAATGGTTTTGTAATACAGTACCCCTGACTGGCCTGATACTCACCATACAGCACCCAAGCTAACCTTGACTCATCATCCTGTGGCTCAGCCTCCCTGGTACTGGCTATATATGTGTGCCTCAACTGTGCCTAGTGGCAGGGGTTTTGATGTGTCTTGGATACAAGTACTTTACCACTTAGGTATTTTATATATGTTTTCTCATAACATGCAACTTGCCTGTTTATTTGCCTAATAGCATATTTCTAAGGAAAGTGTTACATTTTTATGAACTCATACTTACCATTTTTCTTCTGAATCACATTTTTGTGTGTTCTCTTTAAGATATCTTTGCCTATTCCACATGTTTTCATCTAGAAGTTATATGGCTTTAGTGCTTATGTTTAGGCTTATTTTGAGAATTCAAAAGAACATTATTTTTGAAATTAAAATATAATTACATCATTTTCCTTCTCCATTTTCTCCTTCCTTGAGTTAATCTTTATAGATGGTAAGGCATCAGGACTTAAATTTGCTTTGCATATCATGGTACTGTGTCACTCTCCATTAATTTGATTTAATTAATAACTTTAGCATACTGGCTGAAAATCAGTTGAGTGTGTGTGTGTGTGTGTGTGTGTGTGTGTGTGTGTGTGTGGTTCCTGGGTGTGAAACCTAGAGTTTGCAGTGGTGGGTACATGCTCTAACATTGAGCTCCATTTTTAGTGCAATACCACATGGTAAATGGTTAGCCCTGAAAACACACACACACACACACACACACACACACACTCACACACCATATATGTAGCTAACAGATCGGGCAGGTTGTATTTATATATTTAAGAATACACATGTTGAAGTCTAGGAATTGGTTCACAATCCACTGAACACCATTCTCAAGCAGGTTTAGTTTATTGAGCCTATACCCCAGGACTGGCTGACCAGGGCCAAGGTCCAGATTCGAGCCATGACCCAGAGTTAAGATTCTGTAGGGTTTTAAAGCCCCAAATCTACAAACATCTGTGTCAAGTTATTTCACCAGCAGGATTTAGGAATAGAGTATTTCCTTAGGAACTTGTGTTTGTTGTACATTTTCCCTGCTCCTATTAGTTGGGTTATTCATCTGTGGCAGGGGACTTGCCTTGTCTAATATTCATGTCTTAACTTGTCAACCAGGATGGGTTCACCCCACGGGCAGGAAGTGCTATTAGGTGGTTGGTTCAGGTCCAGGCTTTTTGTGGCTAAATATACAAAGCAGTTCTACTGACTTCTGTCATGATTGGTTCTAACGGACACAGAACATAACAGAATATGTAATTAATTTTGGCATTAGAAAGTTTCCTAGTAATGGAGGAAACATAGGAGGAAGCTTCCTTATAATGGTGAGCTAGCCAGTTAACAGTTACCTAGGCCTTAAAATTTTTACCTAGGTCCAAACACACACATGTAACAATTAAAGAATGAGAACCTTACATTGGTTTTTGGTTATAAAATAACCAGATAGAAAATAATCATATGTTAAAATCTATTTTCCAGATTAAAACCTACTTGATATATCATGATAATATATAACTAGACTTGGTTTACAAAGGATTTTCCCCCTTTTATTAAAAATATTCTTTTCTCATACAATATGTTCTGATTACAGTTTCTTTTCCCTCTTCCTAATTCCTCCACACTTCCTTCCCATTCAGATCCACTCCCTTTCTCTCATTACAAAAGCAAACAAACAAAAAAAATCAAACAAAAAAAGGCTTATAAGAGGTAACTACAAGAAGTAACAAATTAAATATGAAATAAAACAAAAAACATCACATTAAAGTTGCACAAGGCAAACCAACAGAAGGAAAAGAGCCCCAAGACGAGGTACAATAATCAGAGACCTGTTTGTTCACACACAGGAGTCCTATAAAAACACTAAACTGAAAGCTGTAACATATCTGTGGAGGACCTGGTGCACACCCGTGTAGCTCTGTGCTCGCTGTAGCCGTGTCTGTGAGTTCATAGGAGCCTTGCTAAGCTGATTCAGAGGCCCTTGTTCTAATCTCCTCCGTCTGTCCTCTCTGGCTCTCATACTGTTTCTGCCTCTTTTTCCTTGGGATTCCCTGAGCTTTGAGAGGAAGGGTTTGATGGAGACTTAGCATTTAGAGTGTGTGCTCCAAGGACTCTCTGTGTAATGTCTAGTTATGGGTCTCTGTATTTGTTTGTGAAGGATTATTTTTAATATTTGTGTTTTAAAGGCTACTTACTAGTGATTTTCCTACACTGCGTTTGGACTTTATTTCAGAGTAAATGTTGGTCACAGTCTCATAAAGTGCAGTATGGTTGCAATCTTTTCCAGAAGAGTTTTTGTGTGGAATTGCTGTTAATCCATAATCCTTAGTGAAGTTTATTGGTGCCAACCTAGGGGATTTTTATTGTTTGGACTGTGCATGTGCACACCCATGTGTGTGCCTGTGTGTGTGTGTGTGTGTGTAGAATTACAAAAATAAATTCAATTTCTTTGATACTTTCTCAAATGTGCTTTGAACACAGTTTTAAATTTTTTACATGCTTCCTCCAAATGTCTTGTTAGAAAAAAGTTGTTCATAATCTTCCCTACCTACTTAACGCCTGTGATAGACACAAGGGGAGTGCTCACTTTTCTGTCTTGATGCTAATCTTTTCCTCCTCTCACTTCTTTTCTAATCATCTACAGAGGCCTATCACTTTGGTCTTTTCAAATACCTGTGTTTTGGTCTCATTGTTAGGTTGGCTCTGGAGAATACTTAAAGGCCGATTGAGCCCTCGTAAGGCCAGTTTGTACCTGGTGTGTCTATCACAAGTTACTCTGGATAGTAGAACACAATTGCTCTTTGGACGTTCTGACATCTTGTTCCTTCCCATTTCAGTACTCATTAGAGTACCTAAGAAACTGTAGATCTCAGCAGATTCTAACCCCTTCCTTCTCTGAACTCTTATGTCTGTTTTCTATTAACTCAAGGAGTTAACCCTTTCCCTTCCTTGGAATTACTGTGTACCACTTGTTTTGTAGTGAAGATTTGCAACAGATATAAACAGACATTTTAGCAAAGAGGATATACAGATTGAAAATATGCACATTAAAGCATGTTCAACATACTTTTTCTCTAAGAAAATACAAGTTAAAATTAGAATAAGATAGCTGGGTGTAGTAGCGCACACCTTTAACCTGAGCAGAGGCACAGGCACAGGCAGATGGATGGGTCTCTGTGAGTTCAGGGCCAGCCTGGTCTATATAGCAAATTCCAGACAACAGGGATACATAGTCAGACTCTCTCTCTCTCTCTCTCTCTTTCTCTCTCTCTCTCTCTCTCTCTCTCTCTCTCTCTCTCTCTATATATATATATATATATATATATATATATATATATATATATATATATATATATATATATTAGGATGCTTCATCATACCTTTTAGAATGACCAAAATAAGAAATAACAGCACCAGATTGAGATGCAAAGGAACTGTCATGCATACCTGTGAGTGACATAAATAGAATGTATGTGTATTAGTTACTTCTCTGTTTCTGTGACCAAATTACCTGCTTTGCTGATGGCAGGGAAGGCTTGGTGGTATATCTCATTTAATAACAAGGAAGGACCAGAAACAGGGAAGTGGCCAGGGATGCTATATACCCAATGATCCATCCCCAATAATCTATGATCCTCTAGCTAGGCTTTACCTCCTCCACATCCCCCCAAAATAGAACTTACAGCTGGGAAGCAAGCATTCAAAATATAGCATGTAATGGGCATTTCATATTCAATCCACAATAGCATGTTTTGGAAAATGATGTAGCAGTCTGTTTAAAAACCTAAGCATGAAATCAAAACAACTCTGAGATTCCACCTCACCCCAGTCAGAATGGCTAAGATCACAAACTCAGATGACAGCAGATGCTGGAGAGGATTTGGAGAAAGAGGAACACTCCTCCACTGTTGGTGGGGTTGTAAACTGGTACAACCACTCTGGAAATCAGTCTGGCGGGTCCTCAGAAAATTGGACATAGTACTACCTGAAGACCCAGTTATTCCACTTCTGGGCATATACCCTAGAGATGCTCCAACATACAGTAAGGACACATGCTCCACTATGTTCATAGCAGCCCTATTTATAATAGCCAGAAGCTGGAAAGAACCCAGATGTTCTTCAGTAGATGAATGGATACAAAAATTGTGGTATATTTACACAATGGAGTACTACTCAGCTATCAGAAACAATGACTTTATGAAATTCCTAGGAAAATGGACTTATCTAGAGAATATCATCCTGAGTAAGGTAACCCAGTCACAGAAGAACAGACATAATATGCAGTCACTGATGATTGGATACTAACCCCAGAAAGCTCTGAATACCCCCAGAAACAACTCACAGGCCATATGAAGCTCAAGAAAAACAAAGACTAAAAAGTGAAAGCCTCAGTCCTTCTTAGGAAAAAATAAGTGTATAGCACTCTCTCAAAGTGTGGTACACCTGAACCTTAAATCATTAATAATCTAAGAGCTAAGAATATAGCCTTGTGGCAATTTTTGGTATTCAAAAATCATTATGTTTAATCTATACACACCAAGAAAACTCTGACTGTTTCCATGCTATGTTCTGTTCTACATGTACTTTATGCTTTTGGTAACTAGTAAGCTTTAAATGCATACTATCAAACCTCTAAAAGAATTAAGCTCTGACAAAAATATATTCATATAATGTTATGCCAAAATGCCTTTAAAAATCTGTACATGCACCTCTCTTTTTAAAAAATAAAGTTGAAAGAGAAAAAAAGAAGCTGAAACCAACCAATCTGTCTTCAAGAGATTTAGACCAAACTGAGTTACTTGGAAAGGACACTCTCCGATGTGTAGGGCTGCCTGCCAGCTTTGTAGTGTGTTCTAGGTTCCTAAGCTTATGTGGGCTCACCCAAGCTGGGGTATGCTTGGTAGTATAGTTGTCTTTGAGTCACTTCCATTTCAGTAAGTGAAACCTCACCCCTATTCTTCTACATATTCTCAGTAAAACTCTTTGGTTCACCAAAAAAATAAAAATTTAAAAAAATTAAAAAAAAAGAAAGTTATTTTTCCAAGGTAAAAAGAATTATCACACTTAATGTTACATTGTTTACTGCCACTGAATGGGCTTTCCTGTTCTAGGCAAGTGGTTGTGGTATAGAAGTCAATCATTAAAAGTAATGCTGTGGATAAGCAAGTAGTGTATTTTTCAACACACCAAAAATAGCAACATTTAGACTTAAAATCATACTTCATGATGATGATGGAGATCTTTGAGAAGCTCATTAATAACTTCCTTAAACAATTGCACGGGAACCTGGAGAACACACTCAAACAAACCGAAGCCCTTAAAAAAGAAACACAAAAAAAAATTACTCAAAGAACTACAGGAAAACACAACCATACAGGTGAAGAAATTGAAAATGGAAATAGAAACAATAAGGACACAAAAATAGACAACCTAGAGAGAGAAAACCTAAGAAAGAAATCAGGAGTCACAGATGCAAGCATCACCAATGGACTAAAAGAGATGGAAGAGAGGATCTCAGAGGCAAAAGAAAACATAGAAAAAATGAATAATAAAAAAAAAGCCCAAGCATGCCAATTCTGTGCATTATTGCAATTGTAGCCTTGATATTTATCCCCAAGAAATTAAGACGGGGACATGTAGAACTTGTACATGAATATTTACAGCATCCTTGTCTCCCCAGAATCTGCCCTTTAGCAGGTGAATAGGTTAAATGGTGTTACATGTATTCCACAGTGTACCACAAAGCAATAAAAAGGAATAGATTATTGTTACATGCATAGAATTTTGCTGAGCAAAGGGTAGAAGATTATTTAAAAAGTTAAGATTTTATATGTATTATCTTCAAATGGCAAAGGTGTGGGGATAGATACAGACTAGTAGTTGCTAGGGTTTAAGGGGTGACATGCCAGTAGGAAGGGTTGGGGGTGTGGTCTTGAAGGACAACATCATGAGGCAGCCTTGTGGATGGATGCATTCTCTGCTATATTTTCTTTTTATGTATGTTCAATGCATGCATGTGTGTGCGGTATCTTTGTATGTGTGCACATTCACATGTGTGTGCAGGTGACAGGTTGAGGTCAGGTGTTTTTATATATTGAGGCAGGAACTCTTGTTTGAACCTCCAGCTTGCCAAGTTCACTAGTCTAGCTAGCCACCTTGTCTTGAGGAGCCTGTCTCTGCTTCCCAAGCACAAACATGCAGGTCTTTCATGCTCAGCTGTTAATGTATGTGGGTGCTGCAGATTTAATTCCAGGCATTTCCATTGAATGCTCCCAGCACCTGTTCTGCTAATGTAGGTATCTTAGCACTAATATAGGAATCTTGGTTATGATATTAAGCTATATTTTTCCATGCCACTATTGGAAGAACTGGAATAACCCGAAATTTCTGTGCTTCTTATAACTACATGTCAACCTGTACTTATCTCAAATAAAAAGGTGAATCTATTAAAATTAACATAAGAAGCTCAAGCATAAATGTCAGTAGGACAGCTTTCCATCAATAGCACGTTCACCTTTAGTATGTAAGACAGTATAGGAGCTTAAAGGATAGCACTGGCCTGCAAATGTCTATAGAAAATATGGATGGAAACGATTGGTAGGTTTAATATATAAAAAGTTTGTGACTAATGCAGGAGCCACTGAAATGTTCACAGTTGAATAGTTCTCAAAAGAAGCACTGCCACCAGCTGTAGAACCTGTGGGAAAGCATTTCCGTCTCACTTGTCACCAATGAAAGAAATGCTTTCTTTCTGCTTGTCAATGTGTATTATGTGACCATATTCCCAGCATTACTCCTTTCCCCATCATTTCCTACCTGCCTTGTAGGCTGTGTTGAGATCACATGGAGTTTTAGCTGTGGTTCTAACTTGTAAAGACACGTGCTTTTTCTGCCTTAATTATTTTTTGACCATGGTATTCCATTTACTGCACATTACCAATGATTTTACATTGATAAGTCAACCTTTTTCTTCCTCCCTTACACCTCTCCCCCCCACCTTTCTTTTTCAGAGACAAACTCTTACCATATAGCCCAGGTTAGCCTTGAACTCCTCCCTTTGCCAGTGCCTCCCAAGTGCTGGGACTTTAGGTGTAGACAGCTGTGCACAACTTGCTTCCCCTCTTACGAGGAATTGAACTTCTGGCCTTTGAACACAATTTGCATATTAGGAAGTGCTTCACCGCTGAGCTCCACTGGCAGTCCATTTACAAGATGTGTTCTGCAACAGGGTCTCACTAGTTGCCTTGAAGTCTGGCCTGGTACCTTGCATCGTACGTAGCTAGGATCACAGGCTTGAGCACCAAGCTTGCCACCACGTTCTTATATCCAGCTTCACAGTTGCTGAGCTTAACTTGGTAAATTTGTTATGCCAATGTCCCACTATGTTTTTGATGTTGATATGTTAAAGGATTAGTCCCTAAACTACCGCTACTGGGATGTGCACCTTTAGGAAGTGGGGCCGCAGGGAAGGTCCTTAGCAGTTTTTGTGGGTGCCCTCAGAGGTGACTTTGTGTGGCACCCCAACCACTTCCACTTTACTTTCTGGCCTTTGTAAGCAGTTTGGCTCTGCTGCTTGCCTCTGTTGTAAGGTGCTGCTCTTGCCAGAGGCCTGAAGCAATGGGCTGCCCGATCTTGGACTAGAATCTCCAGACCCATCAGCCACAATAAACCTTCCTCTTATGAGCTAATTATCTAAGGAATGTCATTGCAGTGATAATGACACATTCCCTTCAAATATTTTTACTCTATGGAAAGTAAATTCAGAATACCTGGATATGTATATGGAGTTGTCATCTTGCTAGAATATTCACAAGCATGCCTTTCCTTAGAAATCTGAAATTCCGGAGCTGGGAGCCCAACTCAGTGGGTAAGAGCATTGATTGCTCTTCCAGAGTGCCTGGGTTCAATCTCCAAAATCCACATGGTTACTCACAACTATCTGTAACTCCAGTTTCAAGGGATCCTTCTAGCCTCCTTGGGCACCAGGCATGCACATGGTACACAGATGTATGTGCAGCAAAAACACTCACACATTAAAAAAAAAATCTGAAAATCCTTCATTCTGTATTTTCTATTTCATTGAAAACAAGAAATACTGTTTTTGTCGAATCCCTTTTCTCAGTAGGTAGTCTGGGGCTCTAGTTAGCTATGTGTTTTCTGTCTGGAATTTATTTTCATCTTATATTTAAAAATCTGGATTTGGTCACAACCATTGGTTCTGTCTGCATAAGCATGAATGTGCTTTTATACTACTTTTGCCCAGCCGTTTGTGAGCCTTCCTTCAGTGAATAGATGTTTTCTTTCATCCCTTTTTATTGATGCTTTGGTGTATTTTTATTTCCTGGTCTAGTAATTAAAAACCAGGCACATTGATCAACCTCCAAAATTTCTCAGAATCTTCATTTCTTTGTCATTTATATCTTTTCACAGAATTCTCCAATGTGAACGTCTAATACATGGATCTGATTTTCAGACATATTTATCTTCATCTTGTGACCTTTATCCATTGGTATGAGTTTTTCATCTTGTGATCACGCCTTCCTGTTTACAGTAGTTCTGTTTCCCATTTGCTCTGTATCCTCTTGAGTGTCACTAGGGATCAGTTGACATGTTAAATCCTATTTCCTGTGTTAACTATTTTATTAGTGACTGCTGTATAATTTGCTTAGTTTGGTTCTCATTGCTATGCTTTTCATAGAAGTAATGAATCTTTATTATTTGCTTATATTTCCTAAAGATGTTTTTAAAATATTAAGTCATTTGACATGAGCTACTTCAGCATTCAGGTGGGTCATTAGTGATAGTTTTGGATTTAACATTAGTATTACTTACATATAATTAATTGGTTTTTAGTTTCCAATTTATATAGGATATCTTCTTTCTGTCCTTTCTCCTTCACTCTACATATTCCCTTAGAGCTGAAATGAATCTCATAGCTAGCACAGAGTTGGGCCTTTTATTTTTTTAATCTTTTCACCATTATGTTGATTAGAAAATTTAACCCATTTATATTCAATGTTACAAATGATAGGTAAGGATTTACTAGTGTCGTTTAAGATTTTTATTACATTTATTTATGTTTGTGTTTGTATGTGTGTTCATATGCATCTAGATGTGCACCATAGTGTGCATATGGATGTCAGACACCCTGTCAAAGTTGGTTCTGTTCTTCCACTATGTTGGTCCTGAAGATGGAACCCCAGGTTGTTAGGCTTGGTGCTAAGGTAAATGCTTTTACCCCACAGAGCCATCTCACTAGCCCCTGACTGTTATTTTGGTAGTTTTAAAATCTGGTTCTTTTGTAGATTCTTTGTTCTTCTCTTTCAGTCTTTTTAAGTTTAGATTTTGATGTTTTGTTCGTATATTTAGGTGGCTTGTTTAAAGCTTGGATTCCCCCAGGGAATGGCCTAGAGTTGGAATGAGCTATAAAACTGAGTCTGCAGAGGCTCTGTTGAAATGGGCCTGGAAACATGAGTCTAAAAGGTTTGGCCTCACACTGGGGCAGTCTGAGGGCCTATTCTGCATTAGAAAGTCTGTGGACATTCCTTTAGGTCCTGAGACTGTGGGATCCAGAGGTGATCTAGAAGCTTGGTGCTATGTATTGTCTAGTGCTCACATCTACTGAAATGAGCATGGGTCCTGAATCCACCCAACTGTAGAAATTAGCTTCAGGTTAGCACCATCAGTAGGTTAGTCTGGATCCCATGTCTACATTTAACAACTTGGTTTCTGATTCTAGATGTATCTTTATTCTGGACAGACATAGATGTTGTGGCTGGGTTTCCTAACTGTTTCTGTCTGTAATCTAAAGCTCACTTGTTGCTGGGAAGGCCGGGACCCTGTTTCTGTGGGGTTAGTATAGAGATTGCTAGGTGTAGGCATAACTAGGGTCATAGGGCTGCCTAGGGACTTTGTGCTAGCTTGGCCTGATGTCTTGGGCCGTGGAGGCCAGGATGACTGAATTCTGGGGCTGCTAGATTGGGCCTAGAGTTGGAGTCTAATTGTTTTTTCTCTGACACCAAAGCAGGTAGTTGTCGCGCGCCCCACGTCCGGCCGGCAGGAATAGGTGTGCAACAACAAGATTCTTCTGCGAACAACCTTTATTGTACAGCACTCTGAGCAGGGGATCTCCTGATCAGGGAACTTCTCTCTGAGCAGGGAACTCCCTGAGCAGGCGATCTCTCTTGGTCAGGGCATCTCCCTACCGGGGTCTTCTGTACAGGCGATCTCTCACGTGTGATCTCCCACGTGCGATCTCCTCTACCGGGTCTTCTTCCCTCACGTGCGATCTCTCTTACCGGGTCTTCTCCCTCACGTTCAATCTCCCTTACCGGGTCTTCTCTCCTCATGTGCGATCTCCCCACGTGGGAGAGAAATGCACTGCTTATATATGCCTAAGAGCCTTGTGTTGCTACCTGATTGGTGCATCCTCCAGTAGCTCATTAGTGGCTATGACGTGGTGTTAAGCACTGAGGGGAAAGGTTATTGTAGGCTAAACAATGGGTGGGAAGCTGGCGCCATCTATTGGCGCCAACGGCTTCCTACAGGTAGTCATCAAAATACAAAGGTAAGTTTTGCTCTTTATATAGAGTAAATGTAAGTAAATGAAATTCTCTTGAGAAGTCAGTGGTTGAGATCTAACTAGCAAGGCCCTGCTATGAGCTTGTGAAGGCCTTGGGTAACTATCACTGTCCATTTTCTATTGCTATAACTGAATACCAGATGAGGTCACTGATAAAAGATGGAGGTTTATTTAGTTGCTGCTCTGGGAGTCTAAGAACATGGTGTCAGCATCCACTTGGCATCTGGTCAGAGACTCCTTGCTAGGTCATTGTGTGGCAGAGGTCACATGGCCAGAAAGAGCAAGCTTGATGTCTTCTTACAAAGACATGAATACCATCATGTTGAACCTACCTCCAGATTTAATCCTACCTTCTGACTTAATCCCCTTCTAAAGACCTGTCCTCAAAATACCACTAACATGTAACTTTGAGAATTGAGCTTCCACGGGGTTTTGGAAAGGGACACTCATACCATAGTAGAAGCTACACTCTTGCGTTACCTAGCACTCCGTCCAGTTACCTGGGAGTGACGTCTGTACAGCCAAGATCCTGATACTCATCAGTACTGGTAAGGGTTTAGTAAGAGCGAGTTTTTACATCACTGGGAGAACTGAACTATTGTATAACTCTACTGCAGAGTAAGTTGGTGAGGATACAAAGTTGGTCAGGCCAAAGTACGACTGTTCTCTTTGGCCTACCCTCCATATTTCTAGAAGGCCATCTTGAGGAATTGGGGTGGGTGGTCGAGGTTTATACAGAGTTCCTCACTCCCACATAGCTTACAATGGAGATGAGTTGGAAGGAAGCTGCTCAGGTCCCTTGTGTGAGAGTGGTAAATCACATATGTTGCACAACAGAGAAATACCAATGACACATATTAAAGGAAAAAATTATAGGACAACCATACATATTCAACATAATCCTTCTTTATTAAAAAAGCAGGAAAATACTGTGCATAAATGATTTTAAAAGCCAGAGGTAAAGAAATTACCAGTGGTAGGATTCTGGGTGACTTGCATTTTCTCCTAAAATTTGTTTGTAATTAAAACTAGTAGGAAAAAATAACAAAATCAAGGCTATGCTACCATCCTTAAAAATCTGCAAAGTTTGAACTTTTATAAATGTTGTAATAAGTTTTGGATACTTTTATAATAATGTTGTAAAAATGTTCCTGGATACCTCACATGTACCAAAAGATTGCTGTTTTTCACAACTGATGGCCAAAAAGTGGTGTCTATTGGAGCTGAATGTGCAGTTATCATCAGCATAAAGTGAATTCTACAGTTTTCCACTGTGGTAGCTCTGCAGTTACCAGCACTGCCACATGAGCTCCACATGGCCCATCTGCTCCGTCTTGGCCTGGCTCACACAGGCTTATATCACTTCGTTCCTTACTTGGCAGCACAGCCTTCCTCATTATGGCTGAAGTTTGGTGCAGTCTTACGCCTTTCGCTTACCTGTTTGTTGTCCTTTCCTTTTGCTCCATTTTGTCAAAATGAAGATGCCAGCACTGGGCGTTGTCTCTGAAAATGCAGTTCTTGCCCTGTGGGGTCTTTGCCATGTCTTGCTGGCTTGCCCCTGCTTCTGACAGTTACAGACTATGTTGGTTGTTTTTATAAGTAGAAAGCACTATGGTTTATTTTTCAAGGGGCTTAGCATTCCTTTTCCCAGCCCCAGCCCCACCAGAAGATTTGGAACTGGTTCCAAATAGAAATTGTAAATACTAGCCTTAAGTTAAGCCCTCCATCTGGTAATGCTGAAGACTTTGCTGTTTGCATAATCTTCATCAATGCTGCAGAGACATGAGGGGTGAGACTTACTTACCTCTATCCCAAGCACCTTACTTACAAAGGATTTTCCTCTGCCTTGGTTTGTATTTCACAGGGCACTGAGACAGTCAGCCAGACTGCTCAGAATTTGTTCAAGTGAAACTTGAGGACCATTAGGACCATCTTAGAGATTTATTAGGATAGGATGGCTGTTGCCAGAGAATCCTCTCTGATCCTGACACTATTTACTTTCAGAGATGCTCTTTTTAAGATTTTGTGCTACTTTCCTCTTTAGGTTACCCAGAAGAGACTTATCCAATGTATGACCTTTCAGATGGTATCAAACGGAGGCAAGAAACAATCCTGGTGGATTACCCTGATCCAAAAGAGCCCTCTGCTGAAGAAATGGCTGAACAAATGGGAGAGTCAGAAGAGGAAGGATCAGAGCATTTGATCTGGGATCGTTTGCCCACTGACCCTGGAGCCCAGAAAGATAATTCTGTTGCCCTGTGTGATCCTAAACCAGAATCATGCTCCTGCTGTTTTCATGAAGAGGAGGATCCTGCTGTCTTGGCAGAGAACGCTGGTTTCAGTGCAGATGGCTACAGTGAGCAAGAGGAAGCCACCAAGGAAAACTTGCCCCAAGACTTTATAAATGAAGGGCTGGGGGTCAGCCCTGGTAACGCACACATGGGTGGCATGGTGAGGAAGCGCAACCCCCAGGGTTTTGAGTGAAAGCAGCCTGCTTGGGAAAGCATCCATTACTCTGTTACCATGGTACCTTTCCTCCGTTTCACCCATGGCCCTGTGCCCTCTGCATCCTTCTCTGTGTTCTGTATCACAGTTCTTGGGCCACTCCCATGGATACAGTCTATCCTCCCTGGTGCTTGCACACCTGTCACTGTAAAGTAGCCATTAGTGTGAACCTGGGACTTTATTTCTCTCCTTTCTTTTCTGTATCAGAGACACTCACCCATTCAGTAATTGTGTTTGGTTGTTTGTGCTTGTGGGTGGCACCGCCTAGGCAAATGTCTGGCCCCTCCTCATAGGAGCAACAGATGGTTTACCTGTGAATGACTTATTGAATGGATTTCTTGGGATAGGATGGCTGTGAATGAGAACTGGGTTAGCAGAGATTAAGGGATTAAGTTTTAAGGATGAAGATTTTTAGATTCCAAAATGCCTTATTCTTTGGGCCTTCAGCTGGTTAGTGGTCCCCTGAGAAGTGCATGCTCGGTTCTGAGGCTAGGGGCCCAGAGCACAAGATAGCTGATTGAGCTGCAATCTCTCATAGCCTTCTGAGATGCCCTGACTCCTCCAGGACAGCAGGCCTATTTGGAGACCACTTCACTTGTATATTCCCTCGACCCCTAGTTTCCTTTGTCCTTATTCTGTTAAGCAGAACTGCCAAGTTTAGAAGCACCTTTGAATGTCTTCTGTGGCTAGAAGGAATTTGCAGAATTAGTTTGTGTCCCACAGAGATGAAGTTTGAGGCTACTGAAGGTGCAGGACTGCTTAAGTGTGGTAGTCTTCCCATAAGATGCACAGGTGGCCAGGAAACCATGTCTTTGTGAAACAAGATGGAACCTAAGAATTCTAACACGGGTGAGTCAGTTCAGTTACATGAATTGAAAGCTAAAAGGCAGTGTGTCTCCAACAACATTCCCAGTAATGAAATGGGAGACTCAAAATTTAAGGAATTCTGTGAAGATGGATACAGTCCTTAGAGTTCTGTTGTACCTGGCATGAATATGATGCCAGAGATAGTTTGGATCACTCAGGAGCATACTGTACTCACTGGCTGTCATCAGGCGTCTGAGACCACACTAAGATACTGTTGGCTACTACAGAGCTTTACAGCTTAGTCAGACTAGAGAAGACCCTTAGGAGTGAGTCTAAAACCACGCAGCACGGTGCCCATCCCTGTGCAGACTGACTGAAATGATGCAGAATGCAGTTGAGCATGCACAAAGGTGGTCTTGGCGTAACTAAGTGTGAAGAGCAGCGTAGGCCCTCTTGTTTGGGAAAACTGTGATTGATTGAGAATAGATCCAAGTCACTGGTTCTAATGTTTGTTCATAGGATATAATTCTGTGATTAGGTAAGAACTTGTTTCCTTCTCATTCATTTTTTGGACAACTGCCCTGTGTTGAGTACTAAGAAGATTGAATTTGTACCTTGGAGAATTTCAGTTTAATGTGTGAGTCTAATAGATTTACTGTGAACCATAGGAAGGCTTGGGATTGTGAATTCCTCAGGCAGATTTCCCTGCAACTCAGGCTGTGTAATTTTAGACTGGCTCCTTAGGCAGTCCGAGCCTGGTTTGGGCATCTGTAAAGTGAGGGTAGTGAAAACACAAGTCTTACGGACTGTAAGCTGTAAATGAGGTATTCAGTGCACGTAGGGTGGCATGCTTATGTTGCTAGCTCATGCATAGCGATATATCATGTGATAGCTGTTTTATTGATTACCGTGTGCATAGGGGCATAGAAGAACAGGAATGTTTTTGCCAAAGCATCAATACCTTTCAGAAGACACTCTATGGCAAGCTAAGAACATGGCAAGGAAGAGAAAGGACATTTGGGTAGAAAGAGTAGGTTAGCAAGAACAGTGTGCTGTATAGGTGGATAATCAGGTGAAAAGGGTTTATAGTCAATTCTGTTATTGGGATCAGCCATGGAGACAGTTTCTGCCAGAAGGACCAATGCTTCATGGTTCTTGCCACTCTAGATGTTAGTTTGCATATAGGAATATATTTATTTGTATATACTGGAAATTTTGAAGTAACTATTAGTGATTTGGAATATAGGCTTTTTTGTTTATTTTCCAGAATTGTATCTTTTGGGTATGATTTTACATGTATATCCAATCTAGGGCGACCAACATCAATCAAGGGACTCGGTTTTGATGTTCCGACCTTCATTTCTCAGTATTCAGGCTTGATTCATCAAGGCCTAGCCATTAGGTCTGCAGGGACCTCTGGGGCACCATAGCAGTAGCTGGCCCAAGAAGCCACTGCACGTCACCTAGGAGCATACTTGGTAAGTCATGTGGGTGATCAGCCAGAAGATGCCTTAAATTGGTTATATAGGAACACAAGACTGGGCCTCATTATCTCGGGCCTGGGTCTGGGCGGTATTGCTGAGAAGTCGAGATGGATTTAGCCTTTAGAAATAATGGCCTGTGAGAACTACGTTCTTCGTATTTAGACTTAGGTAATAAAATAACTTATGGTCTACACTCCGACGCTCTGAAAAAAGGAATCTAACTAATACTCATGGCATAATTAAATTTTCTCATTGCTACGTCGAAAGTAACAATGCAGAAGGAACATATCATCGAGGGCAGTCCTTCAGGACTGCAGAAGCCAAGTGGGCTTGGTCACAGGGAGCAGAGAAAGATGAATGACAGCACTTGACTTGGTTTGTGCCTGTTATTCAGTCTGGGACCCCAACTAAAGGGATGGTGCTGTCCATGGTAAGGCTGGGTCTTCCTTGTAAACACACCTCCATAGACAAGCATGTTTCCATGGTGATTCTAAGTCCCATAAAGTTGGCAATCAAGAGGAAACACCAGAGGCAATTGGTGTAAAACAAGATTTTCCTGGTCATGTGTTTTACACAATTTAGGGTTTTTCTTCAACCTGATGACTAAACAAACCAAACCTCTTTCCCTTGTAGAACACCCTGTATATGGTCTCCTCACAAATGCAGCTGCTACAGGAACCAGGCCATGTGCAGGTAGGGAATGTTTTTGACCCCCATCAGAACCACTAAGCTGAGTAAATAAATAAACCTTAATTATAGACCTGCTCTTAAAATCCCCTTATTTAGACTATTTGTATATGCAAAGAACATTTCATGTGTCACCTATTGGGCAGTGATCAGGAAGGATACAAACCAACTATTCTGTAACCTCTTTAACCATTAGCATGTCTAAGACACTTTCTAGTATCAAGAAAACAGGCTGTCTCACGTCAAAGGGTACCGCGTTCCTTGTGGATGGACCGGGAATCATGTCCACCTTACAGGACTGTTATGGAGGGTCTGTCCCAGAGTGAAGTGTGCAGTGCTAGGTGTTTAGCAGCACCACTTGAATCTCATGCAGTTGGACTACCCGACTTGATACCCTCTCTTTGGCCACTCTGATGCAGAGAATGGTCCAGAGTCACTCTGTGGGGTTTGTGTGACTTTGTGATGACTCCACGGGCTTTTATCACTCTGGCTTCAAATCCACCAGACTGAAGAAGGTTCCCACCATGTAAGAGTCTTGTTTAAACAGACCCAACTCCAAGCAATGCCTGCAGTCAGGTGGCTGGGCCTTTCCCACCCTTGAATACTACACAGCCCAGTTCTGTCTACAAGGGCCATGCCCACCAAGCAATACTTAAGAACTCACAGCCAGTTCCTTCAGTGTCCCAGTAACCTACATGCTATAGATGTGGCACCACAGGAGAAGGCAGTGTTGGTCTGTATGTCACTGGTTCTAAACATGTTCTTTGTTGCTCCTACCTGACCCTTTGAAGCACCTAGAAAGGAATGGAATGGAGATTTTAGGAGAGACACGCTTTCTTCTCTCTATGAGAAACAAGGACACAGCAGTCAAACAGTTCAAGTTTAATTTGTCGATACATGTCTGTACTTGGACAAACACTAAATTCTACAACATACATAATGTTGTTATGGGAAAATACCAAGTTTGTCATTGCACATACCAATAAATAAATACATTTGCTTCAGAATACCAAAAAGTTTATTCAAAAAGTCACTTAATAAAAGCACAGTTTTGCAAGTTTGTCTAAAACTCCAGATAATTTTGAACAAAAATAAAATGTCTGACCACTCCAAAATAGGAAAAGACAGTCATGTGCAAATAGACATACATGTTCTAGGCGTGAAAACTGGCTAAGTGTGCTCTCAGCTAGAGAAATTTTGCTTGTCCTCACCAAGCTGGTCACCAGTATGGGGTCCAGGAGGCTGGAGCTGGGCTTCTCCTTCTATGCTACTCTGAGATGCTCTATCAAACACTACATTTCAGCCTCATTCCGCTCTACCTGGACCTCAGTGGGGGAGGAGGGGCAGGAGAACAGAGGAGAGGGGTGCAGTGTCTTTCTCGGGAAAGAAAGAAGGCACAGTGATGAGCTAGGAAAGGTAGTGACGAGAGCCAGGATTAACTTTCACTTACCCTAACTCCTACAGCAAGCTCTGACAGGCCTGTATCTTTCAGGGAAGGAAACACACACACACACACACACACACACACACACATATGCACGAGCGCTCGAGCATGTGCTCGAGATAGATAGAGAGAGAGAGAGAGAGAGATGGGGGGGGGGAGAGGGAGGGGGAGAGAGGGAGGGAGGGAGGGAGAGAAGGGGGAGGGAGAGATTATATAGTTTGCTCAATGCTCTAACTGCTCAGTACACTTGCATGTTCCTAGATCCACTCACCTATGTGCTGAAAACTCAGACCCATCCCACCTATCCCAGTACTTCCTAAGATCTTAGAATGACAGAAGATTGCAGGCTGGAAGTAAATTAGAGCAGGTGGCTATAAACGGAAATAAAAAATCTATCCCTTAGCTTGTTCTGGAGACTAAAGCAGGTCTACAAGCCAGGGCCTAGGGCAGTATAAAGTCCCAACTCTGCAGGGAAGTTGGGCCCCAGTCACAGTGCTAGGCACCGCAAGAAAGCATGTTTTGATGGCGCCCGGCATCCTGAAATCCCATGAGGATATTAGCTGGGGCAAGGAATACAGAGAAGGGGAGGCCAGGACTGCTAAGGGGAACAGGCTGTCCATCGATGAAACAGGTGTTGTGCTTGCAGAGCGGAGCTCCCTGCAGACCCCGTCTAAGCAGTCATCTCTATTGCTTGTCAAACTTAGAACTATTTCTACATAACATTTTGAGGCAAACAGACCTGCCGGTTCCAGAAAGAAAAAACCAAATGAACGCACTTTACAGTGTTGCTACCTTGTTACTGAAGAAGGCAGGATTACCAAAAGTTCTCTTCCAGCCTGTTGCCACACACCTTGGCTTCCAGCGCCGGCCTTCCCAGAGGCATGCACCCCGCTTGCTTCACCTTAGTGTCAAGATTGTGAAGGCACCATCACTGCACCATGTTTATTTAAAAGGGTGCACATCTTAGCTCCTCCTCCAGTGAAACTGACACTACACTTCCTTGACAGTGGCCTTGGAGAACCATGGGAGAAAGAACATGGAGTGAAGGGGGACCATCCACAGTGGTCACCACTGCCTCCTTATTCTTTTCTTACCCTGATGCGATCTTAAACTTCTGTTCATTGTTTGCAGATTGCCCTTTCCTCTGGACACACACACACACACACACATACACACACACACACACACACACACACACACACACACACACACACACACACACAAGGACACAGAGCACCTTGGAGCCAGAAGGACAGAAAAAGCTAGACTTAGAAGGGAGATGGGGAAGTTAACATCACCACTCTGCAGAGGAACTGTTTTGGAGCAGAGGGCGGAGAATCTTAGGGCGTGGAGCCAGTAGCATACAGAGGAGCTGCCTAAGGTTCCAGCTGCCCTGAATTCTTAGACTAGACGGCTCATCTCATCAACTTGCTACCCAACCACGAACCAACTAGAAGAGGGTGTGAAGGGTAAGAAATCTTACTGTGGGAGAGGCTGAACCCAGGTGATCCCTGGGGCCCTGGTATCTGAAGTCCATGTGCCTGTGTTCACGGGCGTTCACGTGTTCACGTGGTCAGGAAAAGGCGTGATCACCAGGAGCTGCATCTTAAGATCTGACCTTGTGAGGCTGGCCTTGTCACTCAGTGCCCAACTAAGGCTGCTCCTCTCCACAGTGGGCTACAAAGTTCAGCCTATTTCCTGGTGCTACCAATTTTATATTCAAATAGCTAATACCTCCTCCATTTTGTGTGGTAAAGCAGAGAGCAGAGGCCAAGAGTTATCTATTGTACTTCCAGCTCCACTCTTACGACCAGGGTCCCCTTCACTCACAAGATTCCAGAAATCAGCCTGTTCGACTTTAAACTTGTCAACCCAGAGAAACAGCCTGACCAGACTAAAGACCTGGTTTCTATCACCTCTAATGTAAGGAGATTTCTTCTTATAAAGCCAGGGAGGGAAGGAGGGCAAACAGAACTATGGGAAGGAGATGGCACTATAATCTTTCATCAGGGGAAAGGCCAGCCCCAGCATTGAAGTCCTACTGCCCTCCGTAAACTAGACTGTAAACAAAGGCTACCTCACTGAGGGTTCTCTGATGTGTACGGCTCAGGTGTGTCAGACCCTGCTACAGCAGCTGTGCCCAGCCTAGGAAATGGAGATCTTAAGTACTACTTCCACGTACATCAATCCAGCCTCCTTACCTACAGAGCCCCTTAGCCTTTCCAATAAATCTATTTCAGAGCAAAATGCAATCAAGGTCTGAATGCTCATTGCTTTCCACGGGCTTCGCATCTCGATCTAGGCCAGAATCTTCTTACAAATGGCACACGGGCTAGAGTTTGGAGTTCCCAAGCCCACCAGATGACTGGCGCCATCCAAGTGGAGGGATTGTCCAGGCCCAGCTCGAGACTGCCCCCGGGGCTGCCTGTCACACATACACAAAGTGTGCAGTGGTCCTGCTGAGGTCTGCACATACCTCCAAGTCCTCACAAAGGAGCCAGGGACAGGCCACATCAGATCAGAATGGTGTGCAAAAACTCAGACAATTTTCAACAGGGAACTGCCTGATTCCCTACTGAAAGATTTCAATCTTCTAACTCTGAGGGTCTTTAATCTCTGGAATTGGGAAGGGAAAGGGCATGCAGAATAGAACCCAGAAGGTCAGAGAGTCTAGTTTCTGCGCAACAGTAGGAACAAAGGGACTTGAGATTCTCAACTCTGCCACTAACCAGTTAGGTACCCAAGAGACGAGTCCCCTGTACTTGGGGATCAGCATTGCGTTTGGTGAACCATACAGAGTACTCTTGTGTGCTCATGCCCTAAAATATCCTCTGCCCCCCCCCCCACCCTGCTCCATTCCCCTAAGCATGGCATACAGTCCTCACTGATCACGGCATGCTGGCAACAATGGGAGCTGAGTCTTCCAAGAGGACATTCTTCCTGGAGCACACCATTACTTGAATAGTGACCTACACCCCATGTGTGTGTCGTAGGTGTTGTGCTGGGGCTGCTCAGAGCCCTGATGTGGGGAGTCTACCGGATGACTCCTATAGTCCCCATCCACTCAGATATTTGGCCTTGAGATCTGGGTTCTTACTTGTGCAAGCACTGAAACAACAAATGAGCTAGCATTCTAAGCCACCAGCTAATACACAGAGCCAGGCCCCTGCAACCCTAACAGGGGCCTGCCACATACCTATCCCTACCACCCCAACCCCCTCTGGGCCTAATGGGCCCTTCTGAAGTGGGAGTGTTTTCTGCTGACCGCCAGAGCCTTTGCTCCTCAAAGCTCAAGCCCGATACGTACACATACACTCACTGTACCCCTGCCTCGTGGGACATCCATGGTCCTGTGATTTGTGGGCTGAGTGGATGGCTGAGCCACAGCAGCCCTGCTTGTGCTTCCTCTCCCTCTGTACCTCCAGCTGAAGAGGCTTTCCAGTGTGGTTAGCACAACTGCAGCAGGGAGCTGACCCAGGACCGGGTATGTGTGTTGACCTTGGGGCACAGAAATATGCTTTTCCTGTCATACCCATTTGCTGTTCCCCTGCGCCAGCGGCAGAGGCGGAGCAGCCAGTTTCTGGTTGGTAAGGCCAGAAAGCCCACTGAGGGCCTCTGAACAGAGGGTAGGCAGGGCTGTCTTGGCAGGCAGGCAAGCTCCACTCCGGACTGGGCCACCCTAAAGGCAGTGGAGGCCTTACTCGCAGGCCAGCTTGCTGTCAAAGCTAGACAGAGCAATGGCAAAGGCCTGCAGTGCACACAGTGGGTAGTTGTAATCCATGGTGAACACATCTTCCGCTACCCGGCCAAACTGCATGACGATGTAGTCCGCTGCAGTATGCACAAGTAAGAACGGAGACAGGAAGACCAGGTAAGACGCAGGCCACAGGCGGGACGGAAAAGGCAGAAATGCCAAAGAGATCCAAAGGATGAAAAGTCAAAGGTTCAAGAGAAGCATAAGGAGCCAGAGGGTGAAGGGGGGATGTGTAGACAGCAGGGCACAGGAAGGAAAGAAAAGACATCCATTTAAAGATATGCTGGGCACAAAGAATCTAGGGGCAGAGCTCTAAATCACTACAGTTAGAATGTAAGGAAAGCCATCCCATATCCCGTCTCCGGCTGGTATGGACCACATTGGGGTTTGGGGGTGACGGGGGGGCTGGGCACCACACATACAGCGTCAAAAGACGGGAGCGCCAAAAGACGGGAGCGCCAGCACTTACGGTCGTTGCCATGGATGATCTGGAAGTTCTTCACCGAAGCCTGTGTGACGCGCCCGTGGAAGTTAAGTACGTAGGACTGTGTGTCATCGTTCCAGACTGGGGTCTTGTTCTGCAGCTCGATGATGCTCTCTGTGTTCTTGTTCTGCCAGCGTGCTAAAAGGGTCTCGTGTTCCTGGTGGGGTGTGGGGAGCCTCACTTGAGCCAGACCCAAGACCTGGCATCATAACCACCCCCAAAGGGATCTTTCCCAGGAATTAGGCTTCTTGGGGTTCCCTAGATTTCCAGGGTTTTTCAAATTACAACCAGTGCACATACACCTTGGTGGAATTCTTAGACGCCCGTACAGAGGCTGGAGCCTGGGGCAGCATTAGAGACTCACATTTCGGGGCCGGATACAGACTCTCTCATGAACCATGTTCATGCCTGGGACGATCACGCTCATCTTCCGAGGTCCCTTGAAGCCTAGGACATTTGTCTCCTGGGAAAACAAGAGAGTTCAGCACTGTCTCGAAGTATTTACCTATGGGGAGACTGAGCTAAGAAGGTAAAGATGAATAAAAAATAAAATGTCTGCAACATTTACATGTGATGGTCTAATAGTCACCCGTAAATCGAGCACAGCCCAAAATGCTCCCATGTATACCTCAGCTTGCTCTAGTCAGTGGCGGGCCAGCAGTTCAGGTCAGCGTGAGTACGCTGTCCTCACTCAAGTGTACTAGAGTCACACTAATGTTCTCACACCTCATTCCTAACCTAGCCACAGTTTCTATCAGCTCTCCGTCCAGGTTACACCAGCAACTAAGACCACCAGACAGCCACTAAGGCAACGCCTTGTTTCTGCCCCGGGCTCTCCACACCGCTCTTCACAGTGCCTTTGCCCTGTTAAAGGGCGTCTTTTTCCCCCGCTGCAGCTGGTGTTCTCCTGTCGGGGCCGTATGCGGTTTTGCCCCCACTCCTTCGTTTTCTTGCTATCTTAACTCTCTTCTGCATGCACTTTGCCCTCCAGACATGTACACAGGTGACTGTCACTTCTGATCTTAGGGAGTTTAACCTTGGCAAGACCTTCTGCCATCATTCCAAGAGGTCCACACTATACTTGATTCTTAATTCTGAGCATTGGTCATGAACTTGCCTATTTTGTTTACATCTGTTTTATGGCTTGTCTCTCACTAAAGATGTAGATGCCATGGGGTTTTACAGTTTCTAAAGCTGAATTTAGATGGTCTCGGGCTGCTTCTCTAAACTGACCAGCAGGTGGCAGTATGGGATCATCCAAAATAACTGAGGAGTCCTAACTGTCCCTAACAAGTGTCCCCAGGACACCATCCTTTACTGTTAAAAATGAAGAAACCAAGTGTGCAACAGAGAATGCTCTTATATTTACACCCCAATCTTGTGCTTGTTGGTATAGTGTTACCAAGTGCCCCAACTCCAAGCTTCAGCTTCCAGACCACAGAGGGAACAGAATCTCTGTTCAGAAACAACCCGGAAAGGCCCCAGATCCCTGCATTACCTGACAGTGCAGCTGCCCCAGTGAGATGTGGGCGAAGTACAGAAAGTACAGGCCTCTACCCTCTCCTGTCCAGGAGTCTCCTGGGTCAGGCCACAAGGATGGTTCCCAGAGCTCCCTCGGCAGTTAGCCTACTGTGGCCTGAACCCTGAAAACAGGTAAGGTCTAGACTGCCCCACACAGGGCCACACTCTACAGAAGACAGCTCTTTTAGACACAACCTTGACAATTCATCAAGGTAAATGGGACAGCCCCAAGTCAGGCACGCTGGCCTGGGTTCCTGCCTGCCCAGGAAGTGCAGACTCACATAGCACACCGCTGCCAGCTCCTGACGCAAGGTGCCACTCTCCAGTGTAGAAGATGATGCCTTCTGAGGGTTGATGCCATTGTCATACACGGTGAACTTGGTGCCCATCAGGTTGGACCTGAAGGAAAGACACACCCAACAGGCTTACATACCTCTTCCTGTGGCACAGGGTATCCCATCCTCTTATAAGGAGCCTACGGAGCATTCGTGGGATGGGCCAGGGCAGACCTGGGGACACAGTGGAAGTATTCCACAAGCTGTCAACTAATTCAAAGGGTCAACTTTCATTTCAGTGAAGGAAATCCAGGGAGCCAGTGTTCATAGGTTTCTCGGAGTGGGAGATGGCACCACGATTTCTACAAAGTAAGCAGAGTGGTACCCAGGAGGCCTGGGAACATTCTGCACCTCACCGAGAATGGCTATGCCTGTCCTGCCCAAGCTACTCATGTCTTACTGGCAGCATCCTGGTTTGACCTGTCACTCCTGCGGGCCTATCACCCAACACCCTGGAGCAGATCAGAAGACTTGCCAGCCCTCCCCCACCCCCTGCCTTCCTGGGAGAACGCCGGTACCGCAATTTCCCGATATAGCTATCGCCTCCGCGGGACAAGTCTGTCGGGTCCACAGAGATGAGGTAATTGGAAGTTTTACTCTTCTTTCTCTTCCTGCCCGCCAAGAGGAACACCTTCAAGAGCAAAGCAAAATAACATTACATATCCAGCCTGTGTTCTCCACAACTCCGCCTCCTACCACGTGTACAAACATAAGCGCTGACAAGTCTCTACATCCACATAAAACGCCTACTTCTCTGGAGAACCAAGAGGTCAGTCTCGGGGCTGAGCTTCCCTCATATTCTAGTCTTTAGGCCTCCAAACTGAAAATACAAACTCAGAGGAGCTTCACCTTCTTGCCATCCTCACGGTCTAGGTGCAGGAAGTAGGTGGGGTACATGCCCCGGTCCATCCCCTTCTTGTCTCGAGTGATGCGGCATTTGATGGTGATCCCTTGGGGGGCTGGCCTCAGTGCAAACTCCTCTAGATCCTGGACCTCAATATCCACCGGTGGCTCTGGGGCTGCTGGGCTGGGGGCTGAAGCTGCCTCCTATGGAAAGAGAGAGTAGATACCTAAATAAAAAGGATTCTACTTGAGATTGGTGGACAGCACAAGTCTGCCTCCTGATTCAGTGAGCAGAAGGATCAGGTCAGCATCCCTGGCATGTGGATGTGGCCGTCCTGCTCCAGGGTCGGGAGCTATCTTCTTGCTAACCCTTTTCTCAGAAGTTCCTGGAGGTGGAGTCAGAGATAAGGGAGGGTTCTCAGGAAGTCACCCGCCCAAGGCCCGGCTCTTCTCACACCCTAGCCCCTTGACCTTGCTGAAGAGAGACAGGAAGTACAGCAGAGAAGCCGAAGAACCCAGCTAGAGAAGCTTCACATAGACACCAAGCCCAAGAAAAACCAGCACCTCATGATGCTGTCACGTACACGAACTACCTCATGTCCTAGTTTGGTGACTTGACACAGCAGAGCTGGTGGCAGCAAAGAGGGTGGGGGTGGGGGCAGCAAAGTGGGGTGCACGCTTAGATCATACTGATCTGAGGTCATGTTTATCATGGATGGTCTTGATGTGAGAAGGCCCAGCCCACCGTGGGTGGCACCATCCTTACATGGGTGGGCCCGGGCTGTATAAGAAAGCTAACAGGGCATGGGCCTGAAGTAAGCTAGCAAGCAGTGTTCCTACGTAGGTTCTGCACGAGCTCTCTTGATGACAGACCGAAGGAACTCTCTCCTCTCCAAGATGCTTCTAGTCAGTGTTTTATCCCAACAGAAAACAAACCAGGATGCCGCCCACGGGCAGAGCTAAGCACTGACCGGCCCCGGGCAGGCGAAGGCTCCTTCTCACTCACCCTGGTGGACTTCCTGCTAGTGGCAGAACTAGGGCGGGTGTTGCTGTTTAGCTGGGAGGAGCTAGAGCTGTTTTCATCCTCATCCTCTTCCTCGTCAAAGCTCATGCTGCTGGAGATGCCTACGGTGAGCAGAGAACAGGTAGGGATGAGCGCACACACAGGTTTGCCAGTGAGCGTACAGGTGATCCCATGGAGATGCACATCCAGACACCGACTCACCCACAACCACTCACGTGGCAGTCTACACACACGCTCACACTGCTGTAAGTACGCCCACTCATCCAGACACATACAAGGACACAGGTTCTCTTTGGTGCACACATGAACTGGGGGCTCATCATGATTCTCCTAGGGATACATCCCCACCACCCAATTTTAGCTCAGCCCCTACCTCACACCCCTTCTTCCCTTGCAGTTACATCATCCCTATCTCTCGTGTACCAAAGCCTAAGCTGAGCTGAACGTGCACAGGAAAGCTCGTTCCACTTCTGACTAAAGGCCGTGCATGGCAGAGGTCACAGACTCGGTTCTCTTATGCCCTCGCTTAGTCTGTGAGTGGAACCGGCTCTGCTTTCCCCAGCTTGCCCTGAGCCTGTCCCAGCTGTCCTGCGTGACCCAGAAGGCCACGCTGAGTAGCCTTAAACATTCTTTCCCTGGGAAGCAGTCTTTTAGTGGGTGCCTTATAATGGGTATGGACCTGCAAGACTATACCCAGGATTCCCTCGGGTTATAGGACTCATGACTGAGATATTGGACAGTGGGTCTCCATGGAGGACCTGCCCTGCTTCCCATCAGACAATTGGACAGCTTCTTTCAAAGGGTGAAAGGAAAAAGAGATCTGCGTGTAAACCTGGCCCTCTTGGGAGCTAAAGACAGGTTAGGCTGCTGACAGGCTACCCCATCATTCTTCCTTCTCTTAACTTGGCCTTATCAGGGGTCCTGGCCCCAAACTTCTCATCCGATTCTGAGAATGCTCCTCCCCCACATCCAGGGAAGGGCTGGACCAAACATAAGGAGGCCGTGTTCCTGGAGAAGAGAACCTGGAACTGAGCTTTGGTCCCAGTTGGGCCCCCATGGGGCTCACCCTTCCTCTGCATCGTGGCACGGAGGTCCTGCCCGCTGGGCTGTGTGCCCCCACCGGCTGCTGTCTCCCCCGCATCCTTGGCGTGGTCTGACTGTCCCACAGTCAAGATCTGCACTGGGCCTTGGGCCTCAGACTTGTCTTCTGCCAGAGTTGCTGGCCCACTGGTGCCTGCAGGGCCAGATACTCCTGAGTTACATCCCGAGGGAGAAGAAAGCCTGGATTCTCAGGTGACCGTGAAGGGGAAAGATGGATGACAGGACCCTCTGTAAAAACTAATGACTGCTGTCACCCTGTTAATATTTGGTAAATTGCAAAAGGACACAGGCTTCATTTCTTCTGTTCTTTTCCCCCCCAGACAACTGCCAGGGTTGGTTTGAAATACTCCACATCCTTAAGACAGACAGCAACTATCTACAAAATCAACTGCACAGTGAAAAGAACAAGACAGAAAACAGGATCAATCCGAACCAGAGTTGAAGGCAGCAGTCCTTCCTGGACACGGCCAGTTACACATTACACATGCTGGTGTTCTCTTTACACACTCACATGCGTACAGTACACTCACATACATCATCAAAAATAGGGCCCTCCCTCAGTGACTGGTTGACACACAGTCACCTTCCCAAGCACACGGTCTCCCATCCCATGCGCCCTATCTCACAGAGAGCCTGGCTTCTTTACATCTCCTGCCCAAGGGGCACAGCTTTAATAGCAGAAACAAGACCTGACCCATAGGTGGCAGCCTCTCTGCCTGGCTGAGCTTTGCTTGGTGTTAAAGCCAGTTCGCAAAGCCCAGGAATTCTGACACCCCACTGTCCAACTGTGACACAGTAGCCCAGAAATCAGTGGCTATGAACAAGGACCGAAGAAACAGTAGCCAGAAAACAGGACTTGGGGGAGTCATTGATCTCTGGGGATCTGTTATACTGCGGAACAGAGGAAATAGACTGGTCTATGGGTCTGAGAGTCCTGGGAGCAGGGAAGGAAGTTGGGAGAAATCTACATAAGGTAGAGCTGGCAGCAAATGCTGGGGAACAGAGAACTTCCGCCAAAGGGAGCATCCTGGCTGGAGACTAGCTGGATGGAGCTCAGGCTGAGGTACTTCACTTCCTGGCAGTTTAGCGAGGCCTTCCACACCCACAAAGTAGCCAAGGTACTCATGAACTAGGCAAGGCCTGCCCATGGGCACCCTGAGGTCTGCTCACACGGTACCACCTTGGAGTCAGAAGGATGAGCTCTGTCCCTCCTACCCCCCCACCCCTGTGAGGTCAGGCCTCTGGGAGGTGTGAGAAGTCAGGCTAACCTTTATGCTTTCCCTTCTTCTCCTTCCTAGGGGCCCCGCCCTGGCCCCCAGATGCAGCTGCTCCCTTGGTTTTCTTGGCTGAGGCTGGTGCTGGTGGGCGGGTGGCTCCTAGCTGTACACTGGCAAGTGAGTCGGCCTCCTGAGCTGCTCGGGAGAGAACCCAAGAAAGAAAACAGAATGGGTGTTGGGCAAGATCAGAGCTCCCACTTGACCACAGTTCCCACCTCAGCCCTTGTGTGGCTCTTCACCCACAGCAGTAACCCACTCATCCCAACCAGGCAATGGTCAAGGGGGCGGGGGTGCCCACTACAATGATGCAGACAGCTAGGAACTGAAGCTCTGGATTCTGCCAACTGTTCTGGGCACTCCCCCCCAAGACAGGCACTCCAGAAAAACTGCTGTGGCCTTGGGTGCTGAGCTTATAGGATCCATAGTGTGTGTGTGGGGGCTCTGTACAAAAAAAAAAGAGCTAGTTACACCAACAGGAAAGTATAGAAAAGGCAGAGACGATACCCCAAAGATGTTCCAACATACAATACGGACACACGCTCCACCACGTTCATAGTAGCCTTATTTATAATAGCCAGAAGCTGGAAAGAACCCAGATGTCCTTCAGTAGATGAATGGATACAGAAAACGTGGTACATTTACACGATGGAGTACTACTCAGCTATTAGAAACAATGACTTTATAAAATCCCTAGGAAAATGGATTTATCTAGAGAATATCATCCTGAGTGAGGTAACCCAGTCACAAAAGAACAGAAACAATATGTAGTCACTGATAATTGGATACTAGTCCCAGAAATCTCTAAACACCCCAGAAACAACTCACAGACCATATGAAGCTCAAAAAAAGAAAGGCCAAAAAAAGTGGAAGCCTCAGTCCTTCTTAGAAAAAAGAAAAAGAAAAGAAATAAAAGTGTATTGCACCCTCTCAGAGTGGGGTACACTTAGACCTTAAACCATTAAAAACCCAAGAGCTAAGAAGGTAGCCTTGTGGCAAATTTTGGTATTTAAAAATCATTACGTTTAATCTTTACACACCAAGAAAACTTTGACTATTTCCATGTTACCTTTTGTTTTAAATGTACTTTATGCTCATTGTAATTAGTTAGATTTCAATGCATACTACCAAACCTTTAAAAAAATCAAGTACTGACAAAAACATATTCATATAGTTTTATGCCAAAATGCTTTTAAAAATCTGTACATGTATCTCTGTTTTTTTTTTTTTAATAAAGTTGTAAGAAAAAAAGTAAAAAAGTATCTAAAATAAATTAAACTAGCCCAGGCAAAAACAAACAAACAAAAACAAAAAAAAAAAAAAAAGAAAAGAAAAGGCAGACACGGTACCCTCCATGTCCTCCACACAGTGAGACCAGCAGCCTCCCTCCTGGTAGGGTTTCCCATCTCCTTCCTCAACCTTACCACACTGACACCCAGCAAGCGTGCAGCCGCACCAGGCTGGCCTAGTTCACCGCGTGAGCCACACTCCTTCCATGCTATGAGGTGCTTGCCTGCACTGTCCTTCCCTACTGATTAATTCTTACTTCAGATTTCCTGGAAATCCCAGAGAGAGCCAGGACCCTGCTCTTCCCCACACAGCCCATTTATAATTATACCACCTGCTGGCAGTCTCCCACCTACACCAGAAGCTCCATGGGAATGGAGACATCTCCTGGATGCTCTCTCAGCACCCACAGCCACGGGAGAGACACGGTTGTTTTTCACAGATGAGCTTGGCAACAGGTCAAACATCTCCAGAGAGTCCTTACCTCTTCTGGGAGTGAGCCCTTGCATTAACACCAAGAGCCAGCAGAGGGCAGCAAAAACCACCTATTATCTCCTATCTCCTGCTCTCTCACAAACCTTGTGGTGCTGAACCTAAGGAGAAAATCCTGGACAAAATCCTGGTGCAAAAGAACCACGCCTGGGTAGATGAATTTCTACAGACTGGGCTTTGCTGAAAATTAAGTGTAAGTGTTGAGTGTTAGTGAAGGAGACCTTAGCTAGAAACAGTGACCAACCAGTCAGTCAGAAGCTAGACATACCGAGTATGCAAGAGCTCAGACAGCAAGGAGGCAGGTGACCCGGGAGCCCCTAGGCAATGTCAGGCAGGAAGGCAGGAGAGGAAACCCTCTCACAAGAGAATACTGGTGGGTGCAGGATCTCAGGGACATGCATCAGGTCAGAAACCTGGACCTTGGAGCTCCCTGACCCATCACTGTAACCACCTGGCTCAGGAGGCGGCAGTCTGAACATAAACAGGATTCCGAGGCTAAAGATGCTTCTCTGCCTGCCTCATTCAGCCTGAACCAGGCACAGCATTCAGACTGGGCAAACCCTTCGGGACAGAGTCCCTCTGTCCACCCCCACCCACCCCAGTCCCCTAGCATCCTGATCCCCATGCCGGCTGTCTCTGGGGCAAAGACAGAGTGTACCTTGGTAGCTGGTGCTGCCACTGCTGCTGAGGTAGGACTCCACCAGGGGGGCTTGCTCCTCTGACTGCCTGGCACGCCGGCTCCTGGGCCGTCCATCTGCGTTGGCCTGTACCATCAGTGGCTCTTGGCGCTTCTTCTTCTGCTTCTGTTCCAACAGGGCCCGCTACAGAGGCACAGGGTAGGCACACAGGTAAACTGGCCCACTACCTCCTCTAGGAGGAAGGGGTTCCCACAGTGGGGCGAAAAGGAACACCCTGATCGCCAGGCTGGGTTCCAGAAGTCGTATTGGGGTCTCTCGCCCTGTCTGGGTCGGGACTCATGTTGGCATCCTCTGACTAGCTGCCAGCCTGGCAGAAAAGGTAGGGACTGGGGTAGGGTTAATATACCCCAGAACAGGTAGAGGAGAGGAGGGTTCCTTCTCTACCCATCAGACAGGGTCATCCGAGGAAGGGGGACTCACTGCTCCTCACACCCCCAGCTAAGAGTCTGTCTTCCCATCAGCCCCAGCCTCGCTTACCTGCCGGTCGAGCTTCTGCTGCCTCAGGTTGCTGCCCTCATCATCTAGGACACTGCAGAGGGAGGAAAGAAGTATTCAGGGCTGCCCAGTGAGGCTCCAGGATGTGGCCCAGAACCCAGCCCTACCTTTGAAACTCTACCGTGGTTCCCAGTGAACTCAAGTGGTAGAGAGAAGGGGATGAAGGCTGTCATCGAGGTGCTAATTCAAGACGGGGAGGGAGGGGTGTCATTCAATGGTAGAGCGCTTGTCTAGGGTGCAGAAGACCCTGGTCTGACCCCCAGCACAAATAAAACAAAGCCTCCAAGACTGGGTGTGGTGCATCGTTCCTAAAATCCCAGCCCTAGGGAGACTGAGACAGGAGCACTGACATTCAAGGTCAGCCTGGATTACCTGGGACCTTGTCTTAAAACAAAAAGCAGAAAACAGAGAGCCAAGCCTTCTGTCTCCCTGTGAGAAGCTTCTTCTCTTCCATTACCCTGAGAACTTCTGAGCTAGCCTGGTCCTGTTAAGAAGAGGATGAAACACCTTCAGATCCCTGAGCAGGGTTAGGCCTAACTGACAACCAGAGGAGCTTTAAGCAGGGGCATCAGTCACTACCAGTCAATCCCAAGAAGGCCGGCCTTCACGCCAGGACTTGTTTCTTCCAGTTCACTACCGTAAGTTCATCAGATTCTTCTGCCTTTCCATCCTTTATGGGGAAAAGCTGTGTCCTCTGGGGCAGACCAATCCTCTATCCTAAATTCTTGGCTCCCAGGCAAGACTTGGGGATATACTGACACAGCTCCTGTACCCCTAAAGAGAACATGGAACCCTACTTGGAGAGGCTAACATTCCAACCAGTTTCCCCAGAGCAAAGGCCAGGGGTGGGTAAGAAGGACTGCAGGGTAGAGGCAATGCATAGCCCAGCAGAGAACTCTTAGCCCTTGCCTGGACACTGGCACAGCAGACACTGTACTGGGGGCATCAGATCCTGAGTCCCACCAGTCTTAGGTCAGGCAGCCTCTTTTCATGCACGCTGTCCCTGCCTCTTACGAAGGCAGACTATGTAACAGGAAACTGGTAGTTTAAATCACTTAGCTCTCTTACTAGGTCAAGACACCTCAAGCCCAAATTCTATGAAATGCCAACTCAGGATGTTGCAGGGGTGGCGGTAGAACCTGAGGCCCAGAGTTTCAGAAGCTCCCGGGCTGCTTCTCATGCTTGAGAATAGCTGAACCAAACAGATCCAGCAGGCAGGGGCATGCTCAAGTAGGCATGAGTGCATAGGGTTTGAGGGGGGCTGAAAGGAAGTGTGTGAGTGACTTCCATTATGTGCACAAGAGTGTGCAGACACCTGTGTTAAGACGTAAGCTTACTTGAGTAAAGGCGAATACAGTATGTATGTGGATGGTCTGAGTATGTGTGTGGTGGTTTGAATATCCTTGGCCCAGGAAGTGGCAAGGTGTGGTCTTATCGGAATAGGCATGGCCTTGTTGGAGGAAGTGTGTCACTGTGGAGGAGGGCTTTGAGACCCTTCTCCTAGCTGTCTGGAAAACAGTCTTCTCTTCGTAGATTTCTGAACAAGGTGGACTCTCATGTCTGCCCGAAGACTGCCAGGTTTCCTGCCTTGATGATGATGGACTGAACCTCTGAACCTATAAGCCAGTCACAGTTAAATGTTGACCTTTGCAAGAGTTGCCTTGGTCATGGCATCTCATCACAGCAATGGGAACCCTAACTAAAACAGACGGCAAAAGGCAAAGTCAAAATTACTCCAAAAATGAGGTGAACTCCTGCTTGCTTTCTGACAGCTGAACCGATATGTCCCTTAAACTATTTGTGGAACTAATCACCCATTGCCACTTGCTTTCTTGGCCACCCAGGACTACTATGCACCATTTTATCTGACCCAAATACATGACACTTAGGAAGAAGGCCTGCTCTTGGCACTCCTGGATTGATCTGTGAGGAGCCCCAAATGTGATGCAGCATTGTGTGCAAAATGGCCTCATTTACCAAACCCCCAGCTGCTAGCAGACAGGAAATGCTTACTCTATCCAGGGACCCCTGTTGGCAGGAGCTGAAGGGTCTGAAATCCAGAGATGCTCTGGTTGGGCCTGGCAGCCTAATCCTCACATCTGTGTGCTGGTAACCTGGCCTCAGAAGTCCCTGTGTGACCTCCACAGGTCAGTACACACCTCTGTGGCACTGGGGGAGGATATTTACCTCTTACTAGTATGTCACAGGCTACATTCTTTCCAAGCACAGTGGTAGGGACAGAGGCAGCCACCTGGTATCACTCCAGGTACTGGTCTCCACTAAGCATTACAAAGAATATGCCTTCCTCATTGCCAATGAGACTTTCTAGAGACATCTAGGAAAGGTAAGGTGTCAGCAAAGCCATCTGCTGAAAGACAGGCTCCCAGGGCAGCTTGGTAACTGATGTTTTTGGAAGAGGTGACCTCCCTGCCCGGTGCCACACAGGGAGGTGCTTTCCTGTCACAGGAACTGTCCCACAGCCTTTGGCTTTCCATACAGCTTTGGGGGGGGCAGGGGCTGTTGTTTTCCAGGAGCACAGTCCTTCCTCTCCCACTATCACTACATTTCATGGTTGGGAAGAGGGACACCAAGTCACAGGTTTTAGTAGCATTGGTTAGCAGATAAGATACAGGTAGTGATAAACCAGCCTGCCTCCATCTTGGGCTGATAAGTCATTTTATATTAAAGACAAACTAGGTTCATTCCTGCTCATAATGAAATTTGTTTCTCAAGGCTTGGACTATGCCCCGCCTGTAACTTTAACTACAAATACCTTTGTTTCAGAAGGTTGTTATGACTGCCTGGTTATGCTAATCTTTGGTTTCTGTGATTCCCCACTTGTTTGCCTGCTATATCCCCCATTTGGAAACTATCTACTCCTGAGACATAAAAAAAAAAAAAAAAAACCTTACCTTTTCTACATCCAATTCAGATCTCTCAAACCCTGCCTTAGGGAGATAGCCCCTGTACAGGAATAACACTTGCTTTACCTAATTTGGACGTGATGTGGGTTGGCAGTCTTTTTCTCCATACCTGTAGCCAGAACTCAATTGTAGCTTTCAGAGAAAGGTGAGAGCAAGAAAACAGAGTCTGAGAGATTCTAGAAGTCACAGATATACAGAAGGGCCCAGAGAGCCACCTACCACTCCACTGAATAGAGTGGTACACAGCAGGGGGATGGCTGTGAGGAGTGACCCTGTCTAGGTTCAGCAAGATGCATGGAGGAGGTCCTATAATGACCCACTCACACAACACAGAGAAAGCCAGATTTCCAGGAGAGCTGAGAGGCTACTGGAAGATCACAATCTCAGGGCAGTGACAAGCTTGTACTGGAAGGGTATTCTAGTAAGGACAAAGCATCTGGGCACAGACAAGCTCCCTGGTGAATAACAAAAGAATACCCAGCACAGCAGCTTGTACTGAGGAACAGTGACAATAATGACAGTTGTCTCAAGGGGGAGCAGAACCAAAGCTCCCTCCCTGCCCCCACTCATCTAGCCCTGCCTCTTCTGCTCCACTGCAGGCACCATTCCTGGGGGTTTGTCTTTCTCACAACACCTCCCAGGCCTGCCTCTCTGATGGGCACCATTCTAGGCTGCACTAAATGATAACCATTCAAGGAGACGTTAATGGCTTTTTAATGACGCTGGTTCCAATTATGGAACCACTGCCAAGCCCAGACTGCCAGCTGCAGCCCCGCCAGGAGGCTCAGATGGAGACAGGCCTCTGATGGATGGGTCTCCCAGCTGACCCTGGCGGCTCCTTCATTATGGTCACCTCCTTCTGGCAGTCAGATCTAGAAGGCCGAGGAATGTTCCAGTCATGGCTCCAGTCTTCAGAATCCCCCAGTTTGTCTGCTCTACCCAGAGTCAAAAAGGTGGCAAAGTCGACTCCCACAGAGTTGAGCTATTCACAGCCACTTAATACTCCTGAAGGGATCAGACTAGGGCAGGCTGGGAAAGCCCCGTATGGCCACTATTATTAGGAAACCCGTTTCCATCCTTCTCTACGTTGGACATTCCACTTTGTAACCTCCAGCTAATCCATGGTCACTACCAGAGGCACAGTCACAGGGTAATGCCAAGATAAATCTCAGCCATCTGTGTCCAAGCCCACCCTAAACCTGTGAAAACCCTTTCTCTCTGCATCATTTCCTCCCTCAGCCACAGCAGAAGCTGCTCCGAACCTAGGAACCAGAGCAATGGGCTATAAGAACCAGCAGCCCAGGGTGTGATGCAAGTCTGTGCCAAATGCCAGACTAAGGGAAGTCCACATCCACAGCTCCCACTGCCTAGCAGCGGCTTGGCACACGGGTGGAAACGGGGACAGTTCCATAAATGGAGAGGAGCTCTCACCTCTGAGGATGAGCCATCTCCTTTCCTGCAAGGGGTTCCCAAACACACTAGGTAAATTAAAGCTGCAGGTGGCCTTGGCTTGGTAATTCCGGGGTGGAGTTGGGGGGCTGGGGGGTGTGCTCCACAAACAATCTTGTTCTTTTAAGCAAGTACCACAGGGTTCTCTAATAATCAGCCATGCAAATGAATTTTTGTAACCACAGCTGGTAATCCTCAAAGAATTAAAAACTGTACTTTCCAGAAGGAATTGCTGGAGATTGTTAAAACTAGGCACCTGAGGTTAAACCTGCCAGTGGAACTAAAGGAGGGTGTGTGTGTGGTGGTGGGGGGGGCTGGGGTCTAACAAGATCCAAAAGGACAGGAAACCCAAAGTGTTGCTTAGGCTCAACCCAAGGAAGAGCTTTTCTATTCACAACTGGTGGATGGAAGATGTTTGGCAGGAATGCTACACAGTGGAAGAAATTGTGAGGGCCTGGGAGAGCCATGAAGCCTGAGTCTCCAGGACAAGAGCTGTTCCTTTAGGGGTTCAGCTGTAATGGAACCAGGAAGTCGAGGAATCCCTGAAAGCTGTCTGAAGGTTGTCAGCACTTTGATTTATAGAGGTGGCATTTTCTCTGTGTTGGATAGTGCTGGAGGCTTGGCTAGATGTCACATGCGGTTCAAGATTTGGTGGAGGAAACCCTGGGCACTACAGGCAAGAACACTGAAGAGGGAACCAAGGGAAGGCTCTGCATTTAAAAATTGCTAATTCAGTTCAGTTCCCAGCACCCACTTGGTAACTGACAACTGCCTGTAACTCCAGTTCCCTAGGACCTCATGCCCTCTACTGGCTTCCATGGACTTCTGAATGCACATGGTACACATAAACTTACACACACACACACACACACACACACACACACACACACACACGCACCCCAACCGCACAGGCCGATGACATGCCTGAATCTATAGTCCTTCCTTGGAGCTCTGCCCACCTACAACTTATAAAAAGTTGCGGAGTCATACATTACAGGCACCTAATACTCTTCAAGAATACAGGTACAAGAAATAGAAAAAAAAATGGCCCTGGCTATTGATCTTTATAAATGGGATGGCTCCTTTTAAGTCAGAATGTGAGCTTAATCCACGATCATTAGAAACCGAGCCAAAATTACCCCTAAGAAGATTAACACCAACTATCACTGCTTTGAGGAAAATGAGCTAAGCCCAGGGAATATAAAATGCAACGGGGGGGGGGGGGTAGAAAAGAGGAAGGAGAGAGGGGAAGAGGAAAGGGGGAGGGGGAGAGAGAGGTGGGGAAGAGGGAGGAAAGGGGGGAGAGAGAGGTGGGGAAGAGGGAGAGAGAAAGGGACTTTCAGAAGAGCTAACGCTTCAGTCCCTCTCCCCCATATGCCACACTGCAGTCGGACATGCTGTGTATTAGGGAAACCTCACAGTCAAAGCACATGTATACATGTTGCCCCCTGCCCAGCTGCCAGAAATATGCTTTGTTTTCTGTCCCAATTTTCTGCCACCAGGCAGACCTGTGGCTTTGCCTGCTATCAACAGCCTGGTAACACAAAGGGCCATTTGAATCTCCTCTCAGCACAGGTCTTCCCTACTAGGCAGTCTATTCCGCCATCCCAGTGCCTTTCCAGGCTTTGCACATGCCCAGGATGACTGAACAGGGCAGAGGAGGATCTTCTGATGACAGCCCACCCCCAGCTGAATACCCACCCTCCCCACCACACAGAACCAGAAGGCAGGTGACAAGAATGGGGAAAGGAAGCAGGGTGGGCCACAGGGTGCCGAGCTAGGCTTTCAGGGCTAGGCTTCCTGGGTGGCAGGATTCTGTGCTCTCCGATGAGTGTGGGAGGGAGAATGGGGGGTGGTTAGGCTTGGGCTGGGTTCAGTGCCAATCACCCACTTCAGGATACCAATGCCCTGGGCACTTGTAACAGATTTCTCAGAGACAATCCTACCTCCTGGAGGTCTCTTTTCCCAGGAGCAGACTAAACCCACCTTAGCTCGAGGTAGATTTTCTTTTTCTCTATAAGTTTTTCAAGTTGCTTCATTCCTTGGGTCCCTGGTACACTCAGTCTTGAGCCACAACCAGCCAAGCCTTCCATTTTGCAATACCTAAGCACAGTGTTACTGTCACAGTCATGATGTAGCCTGTGGCTGGCCACCACCCAACAACTGACCCCCTTAAAGATACTTGCACAGCACCGTTGTCTGTTCAGTCCACAGGTACTGCCTTCCACCTCTGCTGGCAGATATGGTCAGAAATACTCTGCGGGGCTGTACCAACTTCTAGAAGGTCCTTAGCACACAGGAATCCAGAAAATACCAGAATGGCCCCAACATCATCTGTGCCCCCATCTTGGATACACACACACACACACACACACACATATATGTCAAGGGCACATAGCCTTTTGAGTTGGTACAACCCAGGCCCCAGCTCCCAATTAGAGTTTTCTCCCTTATCCATGTGAGACTGAGGTGTGGGGCTCACATGTCTGCAGGAGCCTGTGTATGACTCTCTGTCTACATGTGTCTGTGTGTGTGTTGGTGGGAAGACAGAAAATAACTCAAAAAGCCCCCACAGAAGCTGAGCTCAGAGGCAGTAATTATTCTCAAGAAAATTCCTGAATTCCCAGGCCTATGTCTGGTGCTTGTTGGTAGAAAGACCGGATTTTAACAAGCTTCAGGCAATTCAAGCTGGTTCCTAGTTTGGTGTTCTATCTGGACAGACTCTTTAGAAGGGCTCTGTCAGAATCACTTTTCCTCAGTGACTGGACTCAGCATCTTGGCCTAGGCTTTGTGGGTCCTGAGTGTCTGATTCTGCAACCCAACCAATGTGCACCAGGTCAGCAATAAAAAGTGGGTCTTAGCAGCCCAGCACCCTTTTTACACACATGCCTCTTCAGGAGGCTTTAGAGACAGCCCGGTAGCCCATGGCAACTAGAGAGCCAATGAGTGGCCACGGATGTGGCGCTGCTATGGCAATGAGCTCTTTTCCCTGGTAATAGAATTGAGTAGAGTGGATGGAGAAAGGCCCGCACCTGTGTGAGGCTGGCGACCACCCCTCCCCCACCACCCACACAAGAAAACCCGGGCCTCACGTAGGTCTGCCCCACCAAGCATTCAGAAACAGGAGGTGGGTCAGTGCTCTTGAGTGCACGTGAGCACGTGAGAACAATTCTCTGTACTGTGATCTAGTCCCACTAACAAGCAGGTTACTCCTGAATCTCTGAAAGGTACTGAATAATACTCATGAGTAGGTAATATGGTGTATTCCTATACGCACAGATTTGAATGTATACACCTGTACAGTCCCAAAATTAAGGTCTACTGAGATATATGGGCACGTGTAAGCTGCCATGTGGCCTGGGATCTAACCGTCTCAACGAATTCACGCTTTGGGGATATGAACTGAACAGCAGGAGCATATTTGGCCCAGCGCGCAGATGCTCTGTGTGTGTGCAAGCGTGAAGATGCAGGGATGTGTGCGCACAAGCTATCCAGACGCATGTCCTGGGTGCTGGGCCTGGGAGGCGGCTTTCTCCATGTGCCACCCAACTCAACAAGGCCAGAGATCTTTTCAGAACCTTTGGATGTAGAGGAGGGAGAATAGGGCAGGTGGGTGGCTTCCAGGCCCTCAAAGTTGGGATGTAAAAGCCTGGCACCTCCTACCCGCGCTCCCGGTGTTGGAAAGGATACGGAGGGAGCAGTACCCTGCCTCCAGGCCAGATGGCCCTGACCGACACTGCATCCCACTTAGGGCGGGAGATTGTGGGTGCCCTGGCTGCGTGCTCCCCTCACCCCGCCCTCAACGTTGGAATGGGGGTCCGAACATCCTCGGGAGCCGGGGAAGCCGGGCCCGCGTACCTGTAGGGAATCCAGTCGGAATGCGGCTTGGAAGTCATGTCTCCCGGGGGCGGGGCGGCTGCTGCGGCTCCGGTGGCCGGGACCGCTCGGGGCTGGCGCGGGGACCCTGCTCAACTCTTGGGCCGCCCCGGGCTGCATCCTCCCGGGCCCAGCCGCTGGGCCCCGCCGAGGCCCTCTCTGCACGCCAGGGCCCCTGAGCGGTTGTCTACGCGGTGCAGCGCGGAGGGAGAAGCGGCGGGAGTGCGCTGGGCCGCGGGAGCGCGCGGGCTGGAGCGCGCCTGAGGCGGGAGAGGCAGTCTGCACCGCAGGCGCCGGCTCTGGAGCCCCGGGCTGAGTTCTGCGTGGCAGCCGCCGCCCCGCCCCCGGCCCCGCCCCAACGGAGACCCCACCCCGGCCGTGGATGCAGACTGCGCGGGGATGCCCACCCTCTGCCAGAAGGATGCTGTCACCTAGCTCCAGCTTTTCCCTCTAGGACCTTGGCTATTCCTCAATCCTTGACTATCTCAGATTGATCCAGGACAGGGCAGAGTAGGACTCAACTCAGAGGGATTGACTCGGGGTGCCTCTAGTGTGAGTACTGACTGAGTCCCTGACTTCCTTCTCAATGTCCCATTTCATGTGCCTGCCTCTAGAACCCTCTAATTTTTAGTTTAGTAAACATGTTTCCTCTGCCTGGCACATTCTTTTGGACTCGACATTTCCCATCTATGCTTCCACAACCAAGGGAAGAGTTTTGTTTACTGCTGCACTCCAGGCCCTTAGAAAGTTGGAGCATGAGCAGGAACAACAGCTCTGAGAGGCAAACGCTTTATCCCCATTTCCCAGAAAATGGAGTCTGAGAAATGCAAAGGAGCAGGGAAGTGCTGGAGCTGAAAATTGAATCAGGATCTCTTATTCCTCAAAGCTCTTTTAGAGGGCAGCAAAATCTCAAGAAAGATCCTCTTAATCTTGAATAGGGGATGAGGTCCTGCCTGTGCCCAGCAGCCGCATTTAAAACAGGCAGAGGAAGGAAGGGTGGAAGATCCAAAATAGGGCTAGTTGGAAGCAGAGAGAGAGAGGCTGGGGACCCAGCAGTGTAGGAACCTGAACCTCATGACGGGGATCAGGAAAGGGACTACTGATAAACAGACCCTATACACCCCTCAAGTGTACCTTGGGCTCAGCAGCACCAGATAACCAGATAGTGTCCATAGGGAGATATTCTGCCAGGACTGGGAGGAGGGTGGTAATGACCCTCATGCTTAGGGTGGGTCCCATCTTGCTGCTCTGGGGCCAAGTCAGAATCTGCCCCTGGGGCTTATTCCAGCCTCTCGACCTTGTCTGCCCCCATAAACTACAAATACAATAATGGTGATAAATGGATTGCTTGCTGAGCTATCAGGAGTTGGGGCTACGTCAGGCGAGATTTGACAAACCTCATTAACGACCAGCCCAGGAACTGCATTACTATTGGTTTGGTTTTGTTTTCAGCAGAGGAACTGGAACACGGAGAAGACAAGCTCAAGGCTGCACAGGTGAAGGCAGCATTCACATACTAGCCCTCAGTCCGGTCTTCACCCTCTGCTTCCCAGCAGTGTGTGTGATGCGCATGTGTTCACTCTCCAGTCCCTCTCTGTCTATAGCGGGATCTTAGCTCCTCAAACACTGTTAACTTGATTATCTATCAACCTCTTAAGGGCCGGTACTGCCACGCTCAACCTCCAGAAAAAGAAAATCACCTGAGAGTAGAGTATAGCGCAAGGTTGCCGCCTTGCCTTCAGAGCAGCGCATGCGGGCTGGTTGGTCCCTCCTTCCCTGGCAGCCTGAACACAGCAGCAGAGCTGCTCCCCCAGAGGCTGCTGTCCTTTAGGTGTGTGAGAGGGGTTGACCCCTGATCTCCCTGTTGTCCGTTCCACCTCCCCCAAAGTTATAATTATTTGCTATCTACCTCCGTAGGATGACAAGCGTCTGGAAGACTTCCCCGGCAAGACTTTGAGGCTGTCTTTTCCCCTTTCTTCCCAAATTATCTGACACCTTAATGCAATCAGAATTAAGTTGGAAGGTCTCTGGAGCCTGAAGTAATTGAATCCATTAAACAGGCTCTCCTGGCTCCATCCTAGGGGAGCAAGATCTGGAGGAAGAGTGAGGTGCAGAAATGAGACGCTTTTTGTGGCTTCTCTTTCTGCTTGGGCTGTGTGTGAATGTGGGATTCAGAGGATCCAGGAAGACTGATAGTTCATGTATGAGTCTCTCTCTCTCTCTCTCTCTCTCTCTCTCTGTGTGTGTGTGTGTGTGTGTGTGTGTACCTAATAACATGTATGCACATGAGATGTGGGAGGACCAAGAACTTGTATGCTATTGCGTGTGTTGGAGTATGTGCACATGTATGAGAATTTGTCCATGAGTATACTTGCACATCATTTATGGGGAAGCCAAGGATCAGTGTGCTACTGCATAGTGTGTGTGTGTGTGTGTGTGTGTGTGTGTGTGTGTGTGTGTGTGATATTTAAAAGAAAGGGGAACTGTATGAGTAAGTATGTATACATGAGATATGAAAAGCTAATGGAGATGCTGTCAGTACATGGGGGTGGGGGGGACAGAGCCTGTGAGTCCCTCTATAGACAAAGCAGATCAGCACAAGAATATTGTCGAGATGATAGGATGTGGGTGTTCTACAGGGTTTGTAGTGTTCACACTCAACTCACACCTTGTGGAGGGTTTTCCCACTTGAATGACATTACTGCTTCATCTTTTAATTTAACCCCAGTGGCCAAATCAAAAGGACACTCTGAAAAGCCATATACAGAATTTTATAGTAGGCCACAGACGAAACATTATACATATTTGCAATTGTGCTACATAAGTGACTTTGGAGAAGGGCATAAGCTTCTAGAATTTATCTCCAGGAATAAGGTCATCTCTACCGAAACCCTTTTACACAGCAGGCCCAAGATGCCTTCTTCACCACTGGTCTAGATACTGTTAGCATGGAATATTTGCTAGTAACTTAAAGTCTTCTTGTTATACTTTAGGCATTAAAAAAACAAACTGGAGACAGTCTTTAAGGAGGTGTGCCATCTAAGCTTTAGGAACCTGGTGCCAGTTCTCCACAGCAAGATCATTCATTCACCTAGAGAACATCTGCACTCAGGCACTTTGGCTCTGCCATGCACAGCCCTACATCTCCTCTGCTCAGCCCAACCGGTTATTGAACGAGGCCACCTCTTTCAACTGTGGAAGCAAAGGGGTATGAGTAATAAATGAATACGTGCACAGACTACGCCCTGCCTTGTGGCATGGCATTGTGATCCTGCGGTCTGGCAAAAACAACTCAAATCAATCAGAATGTCCACTAGACATTACCGGCTTGACAGATGATGCAGGGTTTGGCGGCTATGGCAGGGTTAAGGGGCAAGACCGCTGTCAGAGGACGTTCACTCTGGTGGTAGAAACAGGTAGAAACGATGACTTTATCAGTAACCAAGTGCTTGCCAGGGGAGACCAGAGGAGGAACAGCCAACGCTCTTGGAAGGAGAAAGAACACAGAAAGATCTTCCATGAATAGAAAAGGGTGGTGGTTGACTTGGGTGCTGAAGAGTGAGAAAGATATATATATATATACACAGATAGGTAATGTAAGAGACTATGAATACCAGATACTATATTCACTCCAAACTAGGTGCCGTGAGCAAAGTCACAGACACTGAGGAGTGTACACATGTGCTTGAGACCCAGGGTGGTAGCCAGTGTGCTGAATGGGCCGGTGGCAGCAGATGGGCCTGGAAAGTTGGGTAAAGCTAGATTATCTGCCAGTGTGTTTCTGTTTCGATTTTACAGCCAATGAGGAGTTATGAAAGAGCTCTGAGCTGAGAATAAACTGCTTAGCAGTAACCGTTAGATAGCTACAATTGAGGACAAGGTAACCGAAAGGAAACACGGCGAATAAGAAATAGTACAGGAAACTGCTAGTAGGGAGAGAGAAGGAGTAGGGTGAGGACAGAATGTGTATCCGAGGACACAGTTCTGCCAGTAATACTGAGTATCAGTGATGAGCTTTGACTGAGATGGGTGCCCCTGTGAGTGGGGGGCCCTTTGGAGCAAATCAGCATGCCCCGTGCTTTCAAAGCATGATGGCAACATGTCAGTGACCAGACAGGACCCCGTGTAGTCCTACCTGAAGAGCAACAAAGACTGTGAGCTCCTCGTGGACGAGGAAAGTGAGGGTAAACAGGTGTGTGGCTGGCTTTAAGAACACACAGGGTAACAAGTCATAGAGAAACAGCCAGTTTTCCAAAGCACCACTGAACACACAATAGTAAATAATTACAAACATGCAAGCACAGTGCTCATGGTTCTAAGCTCTGGGGGCATTTAAAAACAGCAGATATAGCAGCTATGAAATCAATGTGTGATAAGGAGAGCCTCTGGGTTTGGATCATACAGGATTGTCATTTGCTGAGTGTGTCTTCTATGCCAGGCTGTCCTCTGTGTGGTTCATAAAAACAAATCTGAGTGACAGGTGATGGAATGGAACTCTTCTGCTTCAGGTTCCACTCAGAGACCTGAATTAATAGATCACAAATTCGCTGGGCGGTGGTGTGCATGCCTTTAATCCCGGCATTTGGGGGGCTGAGGCAGGTGGATCTTTGAGTTCAACAGCCTGGTCTCAGAGCCAGTTCCAGGACAGCTGGGGATACACAGAGAAACTTTGTCTCAAAAAAGAAAAGCAGGACTTTGAAGAGTCTGGATCTGTGCCCCAGCCTACAGCCATCTTGGCACATACAAGAGATGCTTCGAGGAAGGTCTAGGGGAAGTTTAGAGGGAATTTTAAAGAGAGCCTTAGGGCCTAGTGACTCCTAGTAATTGGAAAGTATGGAGTAAGCTATTGTCTTCATTCTAAACCCAGTGAGTAAGGATTTGTGGAGACCCATAGTGGAGCTTAATGTGTGGCCATAACAGTCTTGGGGCACCATTTATGACAAATACACAGATCCAGTAACAACCTGCCTCTTCCCTGATGGCAGGGGGGTTGTAAGGACTCAGTATAGGCTTGTGCCCCAGGTTTGCAGGGCAAAGGAATAGGAGTGGTTCCCATGGATCCTGATCCCTGGATACCCACCCAAGTGTGAGTGGCTTAGGTGCAGGCCAAGCAGTATCCATTGTGAGAGGTGATGACAACAGGGGGGGAGCAAGCCTGAGCTTTCTGGGGCCTTGGAGAACTTGAAAAGGAGCCCCAGGGAAGAATCTGCTAGAAGGAACATCAGTGAAAGCATGATCTCCAGGATCCCACTACAGCACTCTAAAGAGAGGGAAGGCCAGAACAAAACACAGCAGCTCCTCAGACTACAGGCATGGAAGAACCCAGGCTCCCTCTTCTCTCATCTCCCTCCTTCCGGCAAAAAACCAGGAGAGGAGGAGACCCTCCTGCTGGCTGCCTGCACAAGCCAGTCTCCGCCTGGCTGCCTTTGGATCAAGATGTAGAATTCTCAGCTCCTCTGGCACCACGACTGTCTGCATGCTGCCGTGTTTCCCGTCATGATGACAATGGACTGAATGTCTGAAGCTGTTCCAAACACAGGCTACAATCGACTGCTCTGCTCCCTCCCTGACACACGCTGCAACCTGTGCCCAGTGATCTGTTCAAGGTGTGCTTCCGAGAATCAGAGTCATAGCACAGAATCTGCTCAAGCACCTTGTAGCCAGCGTGTACACAGAGATCCACTCCCAGAGGACTCTGCTGCCTCCCTTTGAATTTCTTAACGATTTCTTTAAGAAAGGGGCCTCATGTCTCCCTCTCCACTCTAGGCCCTGTAAGTTGTCTGGCTGGCTCCAGAATTAAAAGCAAGATCAGAACTCGAAGGGAAAAAAAACAGTAAGATAGTTCTTTGTAAGCTCACCCTCTCCCCACAGGACACTTTTGGGGGAAAGGGATGCAGGGGTGCAGGTCTATCCTACCATGCACAAGGTCCCTGGGCTTGGTCCTCAGCATCACACCACACACAGAGAGATGGTTATTTTTTACTTTCATAGGACAGATGACAGATCAGACAACTCTGGGTTGCCTGAAATGGCCACAAGAGTCCAATGCTTTACTTTTAGGACTGAATTTCATCTAATTCTCGGGAGAAAGAGGCTACACAGAATAATGTAAAGAGATCAAAAGAGACAAAAATAAATCGGTTTTGTGATGTCTCATGGGTCACACTCATTCAACTTGGTTAAACATGGCTCCTCTTGTCACCCCCATATCACTTGAGATAACTACCATGACCCTCATTTTACAGATGAAGAGATAAAAGTTTCAGAACTTGCTCAAGGCTGTGCACACAATAATCAGTAAGAGTTGGAGTTCAAATTCAGGCAGCAGAGAGTTTTAGAGCCCATAGGCTTAACTACCGTCCTCTAGAGAAAACCAAGCAAGAGGTTGAGATTTTGACTCAGAATTGTTCCAGAATTCTAGCCAAAGGAAACATTGCCTGTTGACGCAGAAATGTATTCACTAACATTCTATTTTAGAATAGAGGAAATCGGCAGAGGTGGGAATGAACGTCTACTGATTGCTATTCGGTTAAATAAATAATTCTGAGTTCACCAGATGGATCACAAAGCATCCTTTATGGGAAACATTTAAAGACAGGGGAACAGATTAATGTGATAGGACACTGGCGATAAATGGTCTCATTAAAAGTAAAATTGCCCAGTGTGAGAAAGGCACAGTCTAGTGCCACTGGTTATGCTACCCCAGGGACCAACCGCATCCTCCATTACTGTTGGCTCCTCCTTTCAGAAGCTCCCAGCTTTTTGTCACCTGGAACCTAGTGATCCCTGAATAGCAGACAGCATCCCAACTCCCAGGGCTAGGGACATAAACGCTGTCTACGCCCAAACATGCATTTAAAGAATAAGCCATTTTAAACCATGTAGGCTGATATACCCCGAGTCACCGTGGGCAATATAGTATAAATTACATATACAGTATATACTGTACACACTCATGCATGTGGAGGCCAGAAGTCAACCTCCAGTTGTTTTTCAGGAGTTAAGTATTTTAGTTTTTGAGCTGATCTATTGATGGGACCTGGGGTTCTCTTTTTCTAGGCTAGACTGGGCCAGCGAGCCCCAGGGATGCTTCTCTCTCTCTCTCTCTCTCTCTCTCTCTCTCTCTCTCTCTCTCTCTCTCTCTCTCTCTCCTTCCCCATCACTGAGATTCTAATACTGCACTTCTGACATGAGCGCCTGGGGATGGAGTTCAGAGTCTCTCACCTGTGCAGCCTGCAAGTACGGAGGTGCAGGAAGAAAGCTAAGTCATTGCGTCTGCCCTTGCTCTAACACAGCCTCGCTCCATCTTGAGGCACTGACTGAATATCACCCGAGCAATGAGACCCAAAGCAGAAGCACTGTGTTGCTGGTTCTAAGGGTTTCTTTTTGTTTTGTTTTTCCTTTCTTTCTCATCATATGCAGACTGGTCCAGCTCGCCCAGGAACTGAGGCTGGGGTTTAAAACAGAAGATAAGAGGTCCAGGCCACTGTGCCCGGACTCCAGGAGTGCTTGTTTTACCTGCATTATTGGATTTGCAGATAAGCAACAGGGAATTAGGCTGATCAGGGATTGTGGGAGGGAGCCTTCATTTGTCCATAAGGCAGGATTTATCTGGAGGAGCCCTCTTCTTTGTCAAACAGAGAGTCATTTCCTTTGTATCCTCCAGCAAAGGACATTTCATCCCATAACCTTTCTGCTGCAAAGCCCATGAGTGTAGATTTTTGACCTGTTTTTTCCCCCTCATCTAAGAAAACCAAGGTTATTTAAAGGTTGAAATGCATTTTTAAACAGCCCTCTCCTGAATTCACAAGCTAGCTAGCTAAAGGAATCAGTCTCTGAAATATAATGTCAACTGTTTGCTAAATTTAGTACCCCGCATAGCCTTATATGTGTTTTTTCCAAGGGCAGGGAGTCCAGACCCCTTCTGTAAGGCTACTGCTGATTCATAAATATCAGACTCCAAAGCTACCAGATCATTGAAGATGCTGAGTCTCACAGGGTAGCACTGTGTTTCCTTGGTGCCTCTGTTCTCCCATCTGTGGAATGGGGATAAACGTTTTATAAAAGGCTTATACATACTGAGGACATAGGGAGAAAACATAGTCCCAGGTTCTGTCATGACTCTCCTCTCTGCCTCCTGAAAATCAGGTTAATTCCAAAGGTTCTATCCAGATCTGGCTTTCTCGGACATTTTGACTTTTTAGTGTGACTGTTGGGAGGTGAATGATGGTTGTAGTTTGATCAACTCTGCAGTAAGGATAGACTCCTCATGTTCCACAGAAGAAACACTGGTGTCAAACACAGGCAAAATTCAGGGAGAAGGCTGGTTTTCTTGTCCTCTTGGTATTGCTTCATGGGCCCAAGGGACCACTCTTTATGTGTCACCTAGGCTTCTCCATCTGTGGTGGTTTGAATAGGTTTGGCCCCCATAGATTCCTATGCTTGAATGTTTGGCCATAGGGAGTGGCGTTGTTAGGAGGTGTGGCCTTATTGTGGGAGGTGTGGCCTTATTGTGGGAGGTGTGGCCTTGTTGTAGGAGGTGTGGCCTTGTTGTAAGAGGTGTGGCCTTGTTGAAGGAAGTGGATCGCTATGTAGGTGGACTTTGAGGCCTCCTACACCCAGGCTCAGTCCAGTGCAGAAGACAGTCTCCTCCTGGCTGCCTTCATGCCTTCAGATTAAAACTCTGGCTCCTCTAGCACCAAGTTTGCCTGCGTGATGCCACCACGTTTCTCGCCACAGTGATAACGGACTGAACCTCTGGAACCGGAAGCCAGCCCCAATTAAATGTTTGCCTTTATAAGAGTTGCCTTGGTCATGGTGTCTGTTCACAGCAATAAAACCCTAACTAAGGCACCATCTTTTAGGTGGGGACAGTCTGGACTTGCTTACTGTGCTGTATGTGAGGCTGAAGTGAGTCGGAAGGAAGGGGGAACCTGTGAATACTAAATCTCCAAGCCCCAGAGTGAGGTAATGTCATGTAGTCATTAGAGTTTCCACTCGCTGAGCCCTAACTGAAGGGCAGCAGAGCTCCAGCAGGTGCGACCTCACTGACTGCTCATAGCAACCCGAGGCACTCTTCCACAGAAAGGGGCAGCAGCTGTGAGCAGTCAGAATACGGGGGTTTACTCAGCCTCAGCCAACGTTGGCCACCGGGCTGCTGCCCACAGAGGAGATAGGGACCAGCACAGAGGATCCTAGCTAATGGCACTGGCCTGGCACTAGGAGGAAGTGGGTCAGGCTCCTTTCCCTTCCGTGTGCCTGGAATGAGGCAGTGTATAACTGGTTTCCGGATCTTCAAGTGAGATCATGCCCAGGGTGTGGGGCCAGATGGGGCAGCACACTCCTCGGGCTTGTCTGCTGGCTTCGAGTCTCTTCCGGTTCCTGGTCCTCATCATGGTCAACGGTCTCTTCATGTCTGCATATAGTCTACAACCACGACCTTCCCATTTCTGGTCCTGCTGCCCTGAACCTCAGGTAGTGCAGGAATACAGGGTTGAGGGTTATATAGTAAGTGGGACAAAGCTCCCTCAGGGCTCTGCCCTATGACCTAGCTTCCAGACTTGCGTTTCAGCCCGTCTGCTTTCTGGGGACCATTGCCACTCGTCAGTCTTGCCGAATCTAACGTCTAACCCTGTTTTCTTCACTCCAGTGGACTTTAGAATCCTCATTTGGCCCCTTGCAGGTGCCTAGACATTTGCTAACGTCACTGTCTGATATCTTCACGTGCTATGAAAGTGTAACCAGCGTCTTACACATCAGGAAACCTAAGTTGTAGGCCCCCGAGTTCCCGACCTCCTCTGTGTCCATGGGGACGCCTCTTCTCAGATCCCTTGGCCTCAGTGTATGGATCTTCGAGGAGGGGATTAGATCTCTAAGCAGCCAGAGGTGTACGAGTGCACATCTGACCATTTAGGACAAACATTTTTTTCCCCCTTCAGCCTGCTGTAGGAAGACAGATCAGGAAGCTGAGATGCAGCATGGTACCCCTCAGCCCACCTCACATGCAGAAAACAGGTAGGTGGGAAAGGCAAGAAGCATCCAGGCAACTGGTTTCCATTTCCTCCCTCCCCATGGAGAGCAACAGAGGAGGCAAATGCTATGGCCAACACAGCAGGAAAATTCCAGTGCTCACTGTCTATGTGGAAACCTGCTATCTCTTCCCCTCTGCCATCTTCCTCTGACAATCAGTCTGTCGCCAGGTCCTGGTATGCTTAACCCTGCTCACCGTGTCCAGCGCCCCTACCACCTCAGCCCACAATAATCTGTGCTGGTTTTAAAGCAGACTCGGCCCTGAGTTCCCTTGACGCGTCCTAAGAGCCGAAGAGTTAGCAAAGGAAAACACTGGGCCTTGTGAGCTGTTATGTAAGGAGCCGCACCCCCTTTCCCTCTGGCCCCCCTGCAGTCTGTTCTCACATGGTAGAGAGTGATCTTTGCAGAATGCAAATCCATCCTTGCACCTGCTGTTTAAAATCCTTCGCCGACTTCCATGCTCCAAGGCCAAAATTCTTTTTTTTTTTTTTTTAAGTATCTGCAAAGTGGATGTTTTCTGCTCCTCATTCATGCTGGTCTTCATGCGTGCTAGGTTCTTGGTCTGTCTACACTTTTCACTGCTTTTTAAAAATGAGTCTGGAGTCCACCTGCTGTCCCTCACACTCCCAGGTCCAGCCCCCTTGCTCCAGGTTGAGGTTCAGTGGAAATGGCCCACCACCACCAAGGACTTCAGGGCCAGGTTACCTGCACTTCCCTGAAGTTCCTGAAGGGGGCACTGATGAGCACTCACTACCCTACCATATTAGAAAAGCAGACAATTTACATGACTGCAAACGTAACATGGGGGTCTCAGGAGGACCCAAAGAAATCAACAAGAAAACTACAAAAAGGTGTTTGTCAAAGGTGCCAGATAAAAAGGGAAGTAGTCAATACTATTCTGATATAGAGAAATATTACAAAGTGAAAAAGATCTAATTTAGAACGGAAGGACTATAGAGAAAACAGCTTAAAATAATATAAATGCGGCTCATTATTATCCATAGGAAGAAACCCATAAGATGTAATTGAGATTTATACGAACAACTCAAGAGGGATTCTGAAAATGACTCTTTTAAAGACAATAATTCTTACTAATGAGACTGTTCTACTCAAAGAACAGTTCCAGGTAGATTCTGAAGCTCCACGGCGTGCAGGGATTTCTTTAGCCCTGCTTTGGTAATGAGAGAGAGGAAGGAGGTGGGAGGGAGGGAGGGAGACAGACAGACAGAGGCAGAGAGAGAATGTGGTATATGTGTTCATCTGTGCACGCGTTCCTGTCTATGGATGCCCAGGCCAATGTTTGGTGCCTTTAGTTAAAGAGATTTAACTAAAAATGGAAGACTCCCCACGAATGGGGGCAGCAGCTTGCCATGGGCTGGGCCCTTGACTAAATGAAAAGAAAAAAACTGAGCACCCACTGCCATCACTCTCTGCGTCCTTACTATAGAGGCAATGTGGCGTCTATGTGGCCGGCCACCTCCTGCCACCTCCTGCTTCTGCCACTGTGTTGTTCCTGCCATGTGCACTGTCCCTGCCATGTTCACTGTCCCTGCCGTGTGAACTGCCCCTGTAGTGTGAACTGTCCCTGCCATGTTCACTGCCCCTGTAGTGTGAACTGTCCCTGCCATGTTCACTGTCCCTGTCGTGTGAACTGTCCCTGTAGTGTGAACTGTCCCTGCCATGTTCACTGTCCCTGCCGTGTTCACTGTCCCTGCCCTGTAAACTGTCCCTGCTGTGTTCACTGTCCCTGCCCTGTAAACTGTCCCTGCTGTGTTCATTGCCCCTGTAGTGTGAACTGTCCCTGCTGTGTGAACTGTCCCTGTAGTGTGCACTGTCCCTGCCGTGTGCACTGTCCTTGCACTGTATGACTTCTTAAATTCTATTCCAAATTAAAATCTTCCTTAAGTTTCTCTCTCTCTCTCTCTCTCTCTCTCTCTCTCTCTCTCTCACACACACACACACACACACACATACACACACACACACACACCATTATACCCAATCACTGAACCTCTTTGTCATGTTGACAGCCATGTTTAACTGACCTGCATTACAGTAGCCTGGGATAGACTCCTACCCTGCCCTTAATTCCTCTAGACAACCAAAAATAATATCCGAAAGGGGAAAAAAGTGAGTCAAAACTAAAGGACACAGGCAAAGAAAGTTCTGATAATGATTAATGAGGGGAGCACACATTCCGCCAGTTACAGAACATAGAGATTCAATAAGTAAACATCTGTTGGTCATGGATATAAGTCTCTCATGGATCGTAGCAGTGGGGAAGGAGGAGCTGGGGGAAGGCACTAGAAAGTCTAAGATGCCAGGAACCCAACAGGTTCCCAGGACTCAACAGGGAGGACTTTAGCCAAAATACCCAACAAAGGGGGGATAGAACCTGTAGAGACCACATCCAGTGGATAGGCAAGGCCCCAAGTTGAGGGATGAGGCCACCCACCACCTCAAAAATATTAACCCAGAATTACTCCTATCAAAAGGAAGTGCAGGGACAAAAAGTGGAGAAGAAACTGAAGGAAAGGCCATCCAGAGACTGCTCTATCTAGGGATCTATCCCATCTGCTGACACCAAACCCAGACACTATTGCTGAAGCCAAGAAGTACTGTCCTGATATAGTTGTCCCCTGAGAGGCTCTGCCACAGACAGACCAATACAGATGCAGATGTACATAGCCAAACACTGAACTGAGTGTGGGGATCCCAATGGGGAAGTTAGGGCAAGCACTGTAAGAGCTGAAGGGGTTTGCAATCTCATAGGAAGAACAATATCAACCAACCAGACTCCCCAATGCTCCCAGGGACTAAACCACCGACCAAAGAGTACACAGGGGGTACCCATGGCTCCAGCTGGATATGTAGCACAGGACTGCCTTGTCATCACTGGGAGAGGAGGCTCTTAGTCCTGTGGAGGCTTGATGAGCCAGGATAGGGGAACACTAGGCTGCTGAGGCAGGAGTGGGTTGGTGGGTGGGGGAGCACCCTCACAGAGGCAGGGGGAGGAAGGAGAGCATAGGTGGCTTGTGAAGGGGAAACTGGGAAGGGGGATAACATTTGAAATGTAAATAAAATAACCAATAAAAAAAATAAGAAATCCTGGGATTAGAACAATGGCACAGCGGTTAGGAGCACTGGCTGCTCTTCCAGAAGATCCAGGTTTAATTCCTGTCCCCACATGGTGACTAACTAGTCTGTAACTGCAGTCCCAAGTGATCTGATGACCTCTTCTGCCACCACGAGCACCAGGTACATACAGGGTGCATAGGCATATATCCATATACATTAAATCAAAGCAATAATAAATAAGTAAACAGCAAAGCAACAAAAACTAGAAAGCTGCGATTTTAATATTCATCACCCCGTAAGAATTTACTTATTAATCAGCAACGAAACTCAGAATGCTAGTAAAATGTCAAAAGTTATGGTTGTGATTTGCAGAGGAACAAAGAAAGATTTAGAACTAGGAGATTGATGTTTCAGTTCAAGTAACTTGCCATTGTGGTAAGGCTTGGGCAGAGAAGAAGACAAGATAGAATGGTTAGTGGAGGAAGAGCCCTGGGCTTTAAGCCAGGGGTCTGAGTTCCAGCCACAACTCATCCCTGCTGAGCAATCTTGGGCTAGGCCTTCCACCTTTCTGGGCCTCAGTCCAACATCTCAAAGATAAAGGATTAATACGGGTGACCTCTGGGGCTTTTCTAGCTCAGCTGTCTGAGATGCAGTTTCTACAGCAGGCCTTAGAAAGTGGCCCCGGAAGACATTTGGATCTTTTCTCCTCTGGATTATCAAGGGACCTCATAGGCTTCTTCTGTTTGGTGAGGCTCACTGCACACTCTGCCCTGCTTTCCTAAGGATTTAGACATGAATGGGACATGACCCAGGCTTGGGCTTCGAAGGCTAAGGTCAGTGAAGGACACTGGCAGACGCAGACACAAGGGTAGTCTCCGCGCCTAGCACAAGAAAGCATGGCAGGAGGAATAGGCTGAGGATTTCTGGTGCTGATGTTCAGTGAACGTGGGTGGCGAGGGAACCCCGGAAGAGAACCCTGGGGTGGGTGTTGGAGTGAGCCTTTTGGGCAGGGATGCATTGAGGGAAGAGGACTTGAAGAAGTTTCTAGGGCTAAGGAAATCGGCTGTGTGCGTGTGTGCATGCAGATGGCACATGTCATGACAAGTGTGGAAGTCAGAGGACAACCTTGGGTACCAGTCTGTGCCCTCTGGCTTGTTTGAGACAGTGTCTCTGTTGCTTGTTACTGTGTACCAAGGTGGCTGGTGCATGAGTGTCTGGGAATTTTATCCCTGCTTCCCGTCTTGCTATACATGTGCCTGGATTATCACCTGTGCCAAATGGACTTGGCTTTACATGGGGTCTGGGGATCTGAACCCAAGTCTTCACTCTTGCATGGCAAGTGTTTTATCTACCGAGTCATCCCCCCAACCGTTGAGACTCTCGTAATAATGGGCAAGGATAGGGGTTTGCTGGTGCTTGGGAATTGACCAGATCTGAAGCTAGGCACGGTGGTACACACCTGAAACCCCAACACTCAAGAGGCCGAGAAAAGAGGATTGCTGTGAGTCTGAGTCATCTTGGGCTGCATGGCAAGACATTGTCCCAAAATAAACAGAAAGAAGAAAGAAAAAGAGAAGCAAACAGAACTCCTTTGCTAAAGACACCATACACTTTGGTTACAGAACATAGAAAGGCAATGTCATAACTGAGCTGAAAGCTTCCTCCCTGCTGGCTAGCCTTCGGTGCCAGAGGTTGTTATAGAAGTAGTTGTGGCCAAAAGTCAGTAATGATCTTCCCCAGATTTAGACCTCGGATGCCACCACACCAACAAGTCAGAAACAAAGTCCTTATTGGCGCAATACTGGTACGAATATTGGAGGAGTTAACCAACTCCTCTCTGATTGAACCTGAGGCCTCCTTTGTAGCAGGGAACTCGTGCCCAGCACGGTGGACTGGTCAAAGGTTCATTGTTGAGGTAAACCCCACTATTTTTGTGCTCTTAACTGAACATGTCAAACTGCCTCTTAAATATTTCTGTTTATACCCATAGACGGGTGTTGTCCTTGGCCTTGATCAAAGAAGCGTCTCTTTGCAGCAAATGGTGGCTGAGACAGATTCAAGGCTGGTCAAGGTGTTGAAAGCAAATGCCTGTTGAGTGCTCAGCATTAAGCAGGATCCTGGACCAGCCTCTCCAAGGCCAAGGGATATTGTGGAAGGAGGGAGCAGAGCAGATCTGGGAAATGCTGTCCTATGAGCATGACATAGCTGTGACACCAGGGAACGCACAACAGCTGTGCACACACCCCACACAAAGCTGAACCAGTAAACATTCAGTCACAGATAGAAGAGGGTTCATTGTGCCCCTCCCCAGGGGAGCTCACACAGCTGAGGGCTGCTGTAGATGAAGTCACTATCTACAGTGATGTGGCCTCTGGGCGTTATCCATACTCTAGTGGAGAGCACAACCCCCATGCTCTTGCAGGAGACCCTGGTGAGGTCAGTGGGTCACAAAGTAACAGAGGGAAAGCCAAGAAAGTGGGATGGGGAGTTGGTGGTAGGCATGGGAGGAGGATAAGAGGAGGTATCCGTGTGATCAGAAGTTATTATGTAAGTACACAGACCTGTCAAAGAATAAACTAAACTGCCATAAGAGAAGTTAATGACATAGTGAAAAACAAAAGGGAGAGAGAAATGCAGTGGTCTGATGGTGGGGTTCCAGGAGCCCGGAGCAGCTCTGAGAGGAGCAGAGACACCTGTGAGCTTCAAGCTGTGGGGAGGGGTATCTGAGGTGCCCAGGACTCCAGGCAGGAGGGGCTGTCCTTAGAAACAGCTGCTGCAGCCAGGCTGCCTGGTTTGGTCACTGACTCACTCCTGTCACCTTAAATCATGTCTCCTCTGTAGACGACTGCAATTATTTCTTCAGGCATAGCAAAGGGTCACGGGATGTAATAAATGAGCGTCATTAGATTAGACTTCCATGTCTGTCGGACTCCAAATCAGACACTCCAAAGTCTATGGTTTGTAGGGCAATAAAGGTATCGACAGCCACAGAAACCCCCTCCTGCGTGCCTGCATAGTTCTAGGCGCGTTTCATCATAGGTGCTAGCCCACATACAGTTCTAGGTTTTAGAGAAGGAAATGAGTCCACACTTTGCCAGGCATTTGCTCCTTCCTATGCTGTAAATCCGCCCAGCCAAATTCACCTACGTTCCAGGCTAGATCAACCCAGAAGCTTGTCAGTTCTGCGCTTGCTTCTGGTCCTCCCACAGAACACGCTGCTCCTTCCTGTGCTTTGAACCCACTCCCCCACTTCATGCTAACAGTTTTGTTTTTGGTGTTTGTTTGTTTGCCTAAGATGGAGGCTGACCTGGGCTTTCAGTCAGGCCCAACCTTCCTTTGGGAAAAAGTAAGAAAACTGGTATTAACTGACCAAGAAAACCAGGCATGGTGACGCATGCCTATTTATGATACCAGCATTCAAAAAGCTGAGGCAGGAGAGAAGTAAATTTGAAGCAATACTGAGCTATATACCAAGACCCTGCCTCAAAAAAAATTAATAATCAAAAGATCTACAGAGTATTTCCCTGCACCCCTCTATCTCTGTCGCTCTTCTTGGTTACGGATGTCTCTGTTTTCCAACCAAGGAAGCCAGACCCAGACACAACAACCAGAGCCACACCATGCAGTACAGTGTCAGAATCAGAGTCCACAAACTACACATCTGCACCAAACTGGTTCTCAACTGTCTGGTTGCTGTTCTGAGATGCCTGCCATAACTCTTCTGCCCGGCCCCACCCAAGCCCAGGTTCTATAAGCAACAGGCCGGGGGAGAACAGAAAAAAAAAAAAAAAAAGGATTTTTTTTTTTTTTTTGCTCAAGGTCTGACATCTGTGAGCCCAAGACACCGGTCACGAAAGCAATGTGTATACTTCCTCCATTGCCTGATGCCAACGATCCCAACCTGCCCACAGTAGACAACTCTGCCCATCTAGGTGGTAGCTGGGAATGCTGATCTGTGGCTAACTTCCACCATTTCTCTGAGAGGTCAGGCCCCACTGTCTATATCTACCAACTCTTGTCCTCCCCTTGTTCCCAGGATACTGCTTCAAACTGGAGAAGCCCCTGGCACTGGGCCTATAAGACCCCTTGTTCCCATACACACCATCTATTGCTCCACTCTATCTCAAATACCCTCAAGGATCCTTGTCCATTTGTGCCCAAGCCTGCTGTCCTATGGATCCAGGGTTTAAGCTGCTCATCTCTCATGCTCTGCCAGTTCCTCCCGCTCCATCAGCATGTCTGCCCTGATTTCTCTCCTCCCTCATCTGGCCTGTCTGTCCTGATATTCCAGGAGGCCCCACTGCCTCCAACACTATAACCATGAATCCATCCCTGGGTACCATGTCTTTCGGTCTCATTGTTTTGAGCCAAATACTCTCTGATGAGCCGTCCCTGTCATTACCTAAGGGTCGTATTGGGCTCCTAATCAGACTGGCTTCTCCTATCCTCTTGTTTATAACTCTTATACTTAGACCTCAACCAACACATCAGGGCTCAGACCTCAACCACAGCTACAACCTTACCCAGACTGTTTTCTCTGCCCAATGTCAGAATCGATGATTTGACAAGCCCTGGCTAAACTCTTGGTACTGACGCATAATGGTCATTAGCAAGTCTCCAGACACAGCTGTAAACACAACGTGTGTCCAGAAGGACACAGCTGTGTGATCCTTCAGGTCTCAGAAGAGCTCAGGCACAGTCCACCAAGCTAGGGACAAGCAGAGGAACATGACTCTCCGCCTTCCCCTTTACGCCAGTCTTTCTGCCAGGAACAAGTGGTGCTTTGTTAAACCACATTCACTGCTCGGTCTCTACGCATTTAAAATGTGGCCTTGGAGTGCAGCTTGGCCTTCCTTGAGGTTTGAAGCCTGAGTACCAGCCAAGGCCATCACACTTTGGTTTGGGAATTGGGGGTCTCTCCATATGTTGTCCAAGTGAGTTTGATTCTGCAGCCTTAACATCTTAAGTAGCTGAGACTACAGGGATATAATGCCATGCCCAGTTGGTTCCGGTCCAGCTCTTTGACTCAGAACGGACTCCCACCAGGTCACTGTCATGACTGCTACAAGGCAAATGATACCCAACAGCCTCTCAGAGTCCTGATAATGTCCAATGTATCCTTACATTAGCACATGCATAAATTCTTTATAGCACTGCTTCTAACCAATATGACAAAATACAGGAAACCCATAAATGAAATAGCAGCCAATACCCCTCACATATAAGGTTTGATATACTGGGGTGCCTTAGGGACAGTCATATGTAGTTGGTGCCATGGCTTCAATATATCTGAGTAACTATTCTAGTAACATGTGATAAGAGCTATAACATTTTTCATGCCCTTCGATGTAGCAATGCCACTTGGGGGAATGCTTCCCAGTAAACCACTAAGAAAGTAATTTGTACAGGGATATTCATAGCTGTGATATTTATAATAGCAAGACGTTGGAAGGAACCCAAAGGCCTAGCCCTCGGGGATTGACTAAGCAAACTGGGTCGGGCGAACACTTCAGAAACTCTCCAGCCAGGAGGTATGGGCAGGTACAATCTCACGTGGGATGAATGCTCAATCCTAGGCTGTGAGGTGGGACATAAGCCAACCCAGCCTACCTCTGACTTCAGCTTCCACCAGGGGAAATATACTGCAAATGTGTGCTGCCTTCTGGCTAATTCAGTCAAGCGGCAGCCCACGTGTCGATTAAGAGGGCTCTAAAGGTCATTTATTTTATCTTTCAAAAAGGTCATTTTGAATTAACTGGGCACTTGCAAAAATGGTACTTAAAGTGTTGAAAGGAATTCCACCAAGATTTCCCAATGATCCTGGAGAGATTCAACTCCAAGGAGTCCTTTCTAAACTCTGTCTTGTTTCTTCAAGACGTTCCAGGCTCTTCCCATGACAGAGCAATGTGGGAAGTTTGTGTGAACCATGGGGCCTTGGGAAAGCCACGAGTACCACACCTCTGTGAACTCAGTCCCTGTCTATGATGTCCAGACTTCTGCTCACTTTTCTTCCTTCAGCCATAACCCTCCCCCCCCACCAAACCTCAGGAAAAGATTATTGAAGAGTGTCTAGGTCTCTCTCCTATGCAAGAGTTCAACTGACTAGAACATCTTTTGGAGCTAGAACAGAAACACCCCAAACCCAGGGCAGGTAGCCTCCTAGAGTGGTCTATAGAAGTTTTGAAAAGCAGCCTCCTGGGCTCTCTGGTAGGAAGACTGGAAATGTGCAGTTTAAAAGCTCTCCCAATGGTTTTCCCATGGTGCAAACCATCGCTGGAGAGCCTAGTAGCTGAATAAGGGTATGAGCCTATTCTGCTGGACTGTTAAGCTCTGAGGGGTTCTTAGCCTTTGGAGACACTGCAGTCACACAGGTAACACAAGCACCATTCAGGGATGTCTCAGCTAGTGATCTGAAACATGCCCTAGACAGCACCTTCACAGGCCCTGAGAAAAAGCCAGTGTCTGCCGCTGCCAGAGCCCAAGCCTTGGAGTCCCCCACTGCAAGGTCTCTTGGTCCATGCCCTTGTCCCATGTGGAGAGTGGGGGCCCTGTGACCCCACTCACCCCAGACATACTTACGGAGTCATTTTATAAAGCTGGGTCCTCCTCTCAAACAGCGACCCTCCCCAGGCCCAGGGCCACAACCCGCCCACTGGTGTGGCCTGGGCAGACTCGGTCTCACCGACCCCTGTCTCCAGGACTCTCTTCAGCTTCACATTGGTGCTTGCGTCCCCCGGCCTGTTGTCAGGAAACACCATGAGTCGTCACCCTGTCCCCATCCAACCTCCCTGCCAAGTGAGAGCCAGTGGTAGACTCCTTGTGGTCCTGGGATGTAAAGAACAGGAGAAGGTAAGAAGGGTTGGGGACAGGATCTTCCCAGTGCTTCTAGACTGATTTTCTGAGCCCAGTCTGTGGTGCTGAAAAGGGTAGAGGAAGGAGGCCACTTGGTTCTGAGCCCTCCCTCTAAGCCATTCCTAAGGGAGCAAGAAAAGTCGGAGAACCTGAAGCTTTCCCAGAGTACTATCTTGGAGCCTGGAATTTGGGGTCCTAAACATCTGGAACCCTTAGAAAGCAGAACTATGATGGAATTGCCTTCCAGGCAATAGGACCTGACCTGGGGGTAAAAGTACACAAGGAAGTAATATGATCTCTTGTTCCTCAAGCTGACCTCCATTTCCTCCTCCCTCACAGAACCCCAGGGCAAGAATAGGGATCTGCAGCCTGTTCCAAATTCTTAGACTACACCTGACGATGGAAAGCCAGGTATTGGCTTCTCTGATCTCTCATGGGAGTTTCTCCATCATCCTCCCACCCCACAACCCAGGTCCTCACAGACTGCTCAGGCCCTACCTGGTACCTATCTATCAGCAAGGCTTGAAGAAAGCTTCCTGGGACCGAAGGGGAACCAGGACACCTTCTGTGGAGTCCTCCCACACATGGGCCAGGCCTGAAGACTCAGTTTTGTTTTCCTGTTCCAGGAATCTCTACTGCGTGTTTGCAGAGACAAGGGGGTGGAGGTGCTAAAGCACAGGGAGTCAGATGGCTGCTTCCGGGATTATGCTGCAGTCTGCCCCAGCTCAGGAGGGGGGCCTCACTGTGCAGGGAGCAGGGCTGGCTGGCTTTCTTTTTGTGTCTTGTTCTTTCCTCATCTCCATCACTATCTATGCTAAGAGGGATCCCCACACCTGCATGCGCTGTGTGTCACAGTGTCTGAGATTCTCTGGCCCCAGGGTTTGCAGCTGGAGTGCACCCTTTCTTAGGCAGGACAAAAGAAAACAACGGCTGTACGTGAAGCTGGAGGTGGGGCAGGGGTGGCTGTTCCACATCTCCTTCCCCTACGGCAACACCTTAGAGGTTTCTCCTGAGGACCTTGGGGGCTCCAAATGTCACTTGAATGTCATTGGCCCAATCCAACCTTGTTTTCCGGTGAAGAAGCTGAGGCTCAGAGTAGGTAGAGATTGGCTGAAGGTCACACAGCAAGTTGGTAGCAGAGCTAGGACCGGCCTTACCATTGTGGCCTCCGGGCCCTGCTCTAAGGCAGCCATCAGCCTTCCCAATGCTCTGAGCTCCCCTAACCTTTCTCTTTCCCATTCTCTGGTTCTTTGACAAGGAGGGCCCTACCATCTATGACACACCTCCCAGAAATGAGGTCCATGGGGGCTCCTGCAGCATGAGGCCCTTCTCATCCTGTGATCTCCCTTTTCATCCCCGTGATCTCGCAGTCCGTGGCTCTCCCACCTACCCTCCTTGCTCCAGTCTACTTCCCAATATACCTGTAACTCTAAAATGTCTTTCTGCCCTTCCTTCCAGAAACACTCTAAAATTTCAAGGGTCAAACTAACCTTAGGTTATTCTGGGCCCCTCTCCTTCCTACTCTCTGTCATTCAATCCCCCAACACTCCAGAAAGCTAGACGGCATTGCAAACCCATGCCCCAAAGCTCCCCTGTGCTTTCCCTGGGAGTCTTCTTATGGGTGTCCTTCCCTCTGTGTGAGAGCTGCTACTTGGGTAGAGTGCTCACACACCTCAGCCTCCTTCCAGCCTCCCTTGCCTCAGTTCTGTTGGCTTCAGGGACATTAGCTTTGAAGATAAAAAAATATCAGTCTAAACATCATTTGTTGGCAAGGCTCCTCCCTCAGCCATGGCTACCCCTCCCACCCCCGCCACACACCTCATCCCATCTCGTGGCTGGTGAGACCGTGGACCCATCCCATCTCCAGCCTCTGTTGCTGTCTCTCTTCCAGACTGTCCCACCTCAGCTGTGTTCCTGCTCCAGCTTCCCAAATGCCCACCTCAGAGCTCAGAGTTCCCTCTGTCTCCACCCGCTAGCCTGTGAACCATGTTCCTGGGCACTACCCTGCCTGGACCCTGGAAAGAGGATTGATACAGTTCCAATTCGGATCCCAGGGGTGTTTTCTTCTCACTATACAATGCACACAATGGCTCCTTCAGGCCAGAGACTCCTATCACCCCACCCCCACAGCATCAGCTGGGTCTTCTGCCTGCATACTCTTAAGGGACCCTGTGAGCTCTCTGTAGGCACCAAGCCTGTCTTCTCCCATATGTAACTCACACCTGGTGCCTGGCAGAGAAAAGGGACTTAGCTCAATGACTAGGATCCCCAAGTGAGCTCATGACTGGGAGGTGGTCACAGTTGATTTGGTGACAGGCCAAGTCTTGTGGGAATCTGAAAAGTTGTTTTCCTTGTCGCTTGTTGCTGGCACCTGTCCTCCAATCCCCTTTGCACTGTCCCCTCTGCATAAAGGAGGCCATGTTGAAGGTGAGGGTGATGCCAGAATAACTTCAAATAGTGACACTTAATCTCCGCCTCGACAGAAAGTGTGTACATGCATGCATACATGAGTTACATAATTTTGCTGACACAAATGAGGGACAGTGGACAGTTTGTAAATACAGATTACATAATCCTTAGGTCAGCAAGGTGGCTCGGTGGATAAGGGTACTTGCCAGCAAGCCTGATGACAAGTGCTCAGTTCTCAGAATCTCATGATGGCAGAAGAGAATTGGCTCCTGCAAGCTGTCCTCTGACCTCCAGATACATACCACACACACACACACACACACACACACACACACACACACATGCACACAGAGAGGAGGAGGAGGAGGAGGAGGAGGAGGAGGAGAGAGAGAGAGAGAGAGAGAGAGAGAAAAGGGCTGTAAGGGGGGAAACCCGATACTCTTGACTGCTATTCCATACAGGCAGGCCATTAATTGTCCCATAAATCAATGCGTTTGTTGATTCCACCTCATTTTTACCTTGCTGATCTGTGGCCGAAATGATAAATGGATTTAGCTCTAACTCAAATGTTGCTTGACGTTTTCACTTGGTTTAGCAAGCAGGATGAAAGGTAACTGGCAAACAGCACCCATTCCCAGTGCTGTGGGTGAGACGTCCCTGCTGAACCGGCTGACAACCCCCTGCACTGCGGAGGCATTCTCTAGTGCTTGGGTTGTTCACGACGTGGTAACCACAAATGTGACAGCACTGTAGAATTTAATCTGCGCTGTGACATTTGTCCCCATCACCTTCTTAAGTCTAGACATGCAATAGAAGGAAAACCTGCTGTTCCCTTGCTCTGAAACCTTTTTCCTGCACTGATCTGCAACATGCTGAGACACGTTAGGAAGAGGTGGGTACTGAGCAGCTCTTCCTAGCAGCTCGGCCATCACTCGGCACCGTAGGCATGGCTCCAGAGCACAGATGGAGCTAAATCAACGAGGAAGCAGAGTGTGTATACTTGTTGGGTTTTTAAATTATAACTTTATTTGAAAGAATATAGAGTTTCAAAGTCTTAGCAACATCCAGGTCTAATGGTCTTGTACTTTTCCTTATTGTATACAAAAGCTTTATAAAAACTTTAAAAAGACAAAAGTAAGGCTAAGTGGTAGAATACATCTTTAATAAGTCCTAGCACTTGTCTGTCTGTCTACATAGTGAGATCCAGGCCGGCCAGGGCCACGCAGTGAGACCCTGTTGCAAGAGAAAACAAACAGGAATGCTTTCTTCTACTGTGTCAGTGTGAACCGTCTTTAGGCCAGTCCTCTGAAGAACTGAACGTGCTTCATTCTCACCCGCATGGACAGTCCTCTCTATTCTCCAGCACCCAGCGTCTTAGCTGCTATGGTCCACGCTGTGTGTGTGCATGGGACGGTCACATGGAACTCTATTAATATGGACGATTAATGTGTGCTATTTTTTAAGAAAGTCAAACAGACCCTTCTGTGTCACCCAGGTAAGGTTCAGTGTCCTCAACGTGAGAAGAAATCCATACACCTTGTGAGACAGAAGGAGGCCATTATTCATGTTTCCCTCTCACACACTACACTACATACTGTCTGTCTGTCTCTCTCTGTGTGTCTATCTCTCTCTCTCTCTAGCTTTCCTGCCTGTGCCTCAGCCATCTTTCCCCAACCCTACTACATACAGAGGATATAGCGTGCATGCATTTGATACATGTACACTTCTGATGCTCTCAAACTACGTCATACACAATAGCATGTCATGCTTTATGTACCCAGCAGAGAAAACTGATCTGCAGACAGTGGTCTCCCCGTCATCTCTCCAAGTCTTCCTGACACACATACATAGAATTACAGACTCCGAGTAAACCTACCAAGTACCTGGAACTCACAAGCTTAATAAACACAAATCCCCCCATGAAATACTAATTTCACCTTCCCAGATATTCTGCATGTGCGTCCACAGTGCTTCCCTTTCCCGGCACATGTAACACACACACACATGTGTTTCTCCACATACACACATACGCCAGGCATCCATGTAGGCCATCCTTTATCTGAGTTCACACTTCAGGTCTATCCCATGTTCCAGGATGGGATTTCCCTCTGCTAGCTCTCAAGGAACTGTTGGTAGGGAAAGCGGGAGACACTTCCATGGAGGTCAGGCCTGGGTCTAAGACACACAGGGTAACTACAGAGGACCTGGAAAGGGATTATTATCCTGAATAATAAGGATTCCTGGGTAAGCAAACACCTTTCCTTGCTTTAGACCCAAACTCAGACAGCACAGGTGGCTCCTATAGATCTTTTCTTCAGCATCTTGTCCTTGGAGAAAGAAGTCATTTGCAACCTGAAGCTTCCCCACAAGAAAGCCCTGGGTAGGTGTGAGTGCCTTGCACAGGCTGTGGTGAATGCTGCACTTAGTTCTCCTGCTCACTGGAGACCTGAAATCCTGTAGGGAAGAGGCTGCTGGGGAGGAGAGGAGGGCTTGCGCTCACAAGCCTGGTGGGTTTCCTTACCTTTCAGCTCACCCTGTCCTTCTCGGCCCCAATCCTCTGCTCTACTTAAGGTCGGGCCCTACTAGGCCTCTGGGACCATCATTCTGTCCTCTTGTCCTGTCTGCCTTCCCCAGTGCCAGGACCCCTCCATGGAAATGAGTTCTGTAGTAGGAAGTCTCTCTCTGTTCCCATCTGCTCTGGGTAGGGTTGTCTTTCCTGGGCCACTCCTCATTTAACAACGGAGACAGCTTGGAGTAGGTGCTCTCTGGGTCCTGAGCCATGTCAGAGAGATGCCAGAACATCTACTGAGGTTGTCCAAGAGCACTCTAACAGTAGCCTCCAACTAGGTTGTAATGAACACAGGGGCATCTCCATATCGACCCTCCTGGCAGTGCTGAAGGGTTCAGGCAAAAATCCAGAACCATGCCTGTGGCTTTAGATGTAATATTGAGATGCAGACTTCCCCTTTTCAGTCCTTTCTTTTTCTTTTATTCCATTCTTTGACCTTCTACACACACACACACACACACACACACAGGGGGGGGGGTAGGGAGAGGGAGAGGGAGAGAGAACTAGCCCCCCTTACCCCAGCCTGTTATCTATGTACTCTACATCCTGCTGCTCCAAAAACAAATACTTATTTCAGATTGCCATAGCAACAATAGTCAGCTTCCCTGAATGTAGCCTAGGGGTTTTTTAGTAGACATAAGCTCAGCATCTGGGCCTAGGCTTCAGGCTTGGAATGGTCACGACTCACCTTAGAGTACAGAGCACAGCCCCGACTCTTTGGCCTTGATGAAGGCCCAGTGAGGATGAGGCCACTCCTTGATCCTGTAGCTCAGACACAAGGATTCTAGGTCAAGGTCGCCCCTCTTCAGATTTCTAAATGGAACCACAATTAGCATGAAGATTCTCCTTGTTGTGGAGCTTCTACTTCACCTTTGACAGCTCGTTTATAATGACAGAAAGCAAGTTACCCAAACACCAAGGCTCTGCCGAATAACCCTGCCATCCCCTTTGCCAAATCTGTGTAAGGTGTGCTTTCCGGTGGTGTTCACACAGACACATACACCCATGTTGGGGTGATCTTGTGCCCTGTGTGAAGATGTGTCTTTGTCCTTCATCTGCTTAAGGCACTCTCTGATTGGCTTTTATAAAGAGATGACAGCCTATAGCTGGGCGGGATAGGGAAGGCGGGACTGCCAGGCAGAGAGGACTTAGTGAGTGGCAAACAAGGAATAGAATAAATGGGTTAACCAAGTTAACCCAAGATAGTTGGGAAATATCCTAAGCTAAGGCCCGAGCTTTCATAGATAAATATGAGCCTCTATGTCATTATTCGGGAGCTGGCAGGACAGGGACAGTACGGTGGAACCCATGCATGCACAC